>NC_060139.1:1133645081-1133958369 GCF_021461385.2 Schistocerca piceifrons | reverse complement strand
TTAGGATTCCGATGCCTCACTTCAGGTTTACTGTATCCCTTGGACCTTCTTATTGACGATGAAACACAGAAATTGCATCCGAATTTAATACAAATGGCGCAATGCCGACTTAAGTACAGGAGGACTGACACTCTCACTTTCTATGATTTGAACCTCTCCTGTGAGTCCAGTTTTAGATTCCGATGCTTCACTTCAGGTTTACTGTATCCCTTGGTCCTTCTTATTGACGATGAAACACAGAAATAGCATCCGAATTTAATACAATAGGCACAATACCGACTTAAGTACAAGAGGAGTGAGTCTCTAACTGTCTATGATTTGAACTTCTCCTGTGAGTCCAGTTTTAGATTCCGCTGCTTCACTTCAGGTTTACTGTATACCTTGCACCTTCTTATTGACCATGAAACACAGAAATTGCATCCGAATTTAATACAAAAGGCACAATGCCGACTTAAGTAAAAGAGGACTGACACTCTAACATACTATGATTTGATCCTCTCCTGTGGGTCCAGTTTTAGATTCCGATGCTTCACTACAGGTTTACTGTATATATTGCACCTTCTTATTGACGATGAAACACAGAAATTGCATCGGAATTTAATACAAAAGGCACAATGCCGACTTAAGTACAAGAGGACTGACACTCTCTATGATTTGAACCTCTGCTGTGAGTCCAGTTTTAGATTCTGATGCTTCACTTCAGGTTTACTGTATCCCTTGGACCTTCTTATTGAAGATGAAACACAGAAATTGCATCCGAATTTAATACAAATGGCATATTGCCGACTTAAGTACAAGAGGACTGACACTCTCACTTTCTATGATTTGAGCTTCTCCTGTGAGTTCAGTTTTAGATTCCGATGCTTCACTTTAGGTTTACTGTATACCTTGCAGCTTCTTATTGACGATGAGACTCAGAAATTGCATCGGAATTTAATACAAATGGCACAATGCCGACTTGGGTACAAGAGGACTGACACTCTCACTTTCTTTGACTTGAACCTCTCCTGTGTGTCCAGTTTTAGATTCCGATGCTTCACTTCAGGTTTACTGTATCCCTTGGACCTTCTTAATGACGATGAAACACAGAAATTGCATCCGAATTTAATACAAATGGCGCAATGCCGACTTAAGTACAGGAGGACTGACACTCTCACTTTCTATGATTTGAACCTCTCCTGTGAGTCCAGTTTTAGATTCCGATGCTTCACTTCAGGTTTACTGTATCCCTTGGTCCTTCTTATTGACGATGACACACAGAAATTGCATCCGAATTTAATACAAAAGGCACAATGCCGACTTAAGTAAAAGAGGACTGACACTCTAACATTCTATGATTTGATCCTCCCCTGTGGGTCAGTTTTATATTCCGATGCTTCCCTTAAGGTATACTGTATCCCTTGGACCTTCTTATTGACGATGAAACACAGAAATTGCAACCGAATTTAATACAAATGGCAGAATGCCGTCTTAAGTATAAGAGGACTGACACTCTCACTTTCTATGATTTGAACCCCTCCTGTGAGTCCAGTTTTAGATTCTGATGCATCACTTCAGGTTTACTGAATCCCTTGGACCTTCTTATTGACGATGAGACACAGAAATTGCATCCGAATTTAATACAAAAGTCACAATGCCGACTTAAGTAAAAGAGGACTGACACTCTAACATACTATGATTTGATCCTCTCCTGTGGGTCCAGTTTTATATTCCGATGCTTCCCTTAAGGTATACTGTATCCCTTGGACCTTCTTATTGACGATGAAACACAGAATTTGCATCCGAATTTAATACAAAAGGCACAATGCCGACTTAAGTACAAGACGGCCGACAGTCTAACTTTCTATGATTTGTACCTCTCCTGTGAGTCCAGTTTTAGACTCCGATGCTTCACTTCAGGTTTACTGTATCCCTTGGACCTTCTTATTGACGATTAAACACAGAAATTGCATCCGAATTTAATACAAAAGGCACCATGCCGACTTAAGTAAAAGAGGTCTGACACTCTAACATACTATGATTTGATCCTCTCCTGTGGGTCCAGTTTTAGATTCCGATGCTTCACTACAGGTTTACTGTATATCTTGCACCTTCTTATTGACGATGAAACACAGAAATTACATCGGAATTTAATACAAAAGGCACAATGCCGACTTAAGTACAAGAGGACTGACACTCTCTATGATTTGAACCTCTGCTGTGAGTCCAGTTTTAGATTCTGATGCTTCACTTCAGGTTTACTGTATCCCTTGGACCTTCATATTGAAGATGAAACACAGAAATTGCATCCGAAATTAATACAAATGGCATATTGCCGACTTAATTACAAGAGGACTGACACTCTCACTTTCTATGATTTGAACCTCTCCTGTGAGTCCAGTTTTAGATTCCGATGCTTTACTTCAGGTTTACTGTATCCCTTGGTCCTTCTTATTGACGATGAAACACAGAAATAGCATCCGAATTTAATACAAAAGGCACAATACCGACTTAAGTACAAGAGGAGTGAGTCTCTAACTGTCTATGATTTGAACTTCTCCTGTGAGTCCAGTTTTAGATTCCGCTGCTTCACTTCAGGTTTACTGTATACCTTGCACCTTCTTATTGACCATGAAACACAGAAATTGCATCCGAATTTAATACAAATGGCATAATGCCGACTTGATTACAAGAGGACTGACCCTCTCACATTCTATGATTTGAACCTCTCCTGTGAGTCCAGTTTTAGATTCTGATGCATCACTTCAGGTTTACTGTATCCCTTGGACCTTCTTATTGACGATGAAACACAGAAATTGCATCCGAATTTAATACAAACGGCGCAATGCCGACTTAAGTGCAAGAGGACTGACACTCTCACTTTCTATGATTTGAACCTCTCCTGTGAGTCCAGTTTTAGATTCCGATGATTCACTTCAGGTTTACTGTATACCTTGCACCTTAGTGTTGACGATGAAACACAGAAATTGCATCGGAATAAAATTCAAAATTCACAATGCCGACTTAAGTACAAGAGGACTGACACTCCAACTTTCTATGATTTGATCCTCCCCTTTGAGACCAGTTTTAGATTCCGATGCTTCACTTCAGGTTTACTGTATCCCTTGGACCTTCTTATTGACGATGAAACACAGAAATTGCATCGGAATTTAATACAAAAGGCAAAATGCCGACTTAAGTAAGAGAGGACTGACACTCTAACTTTCTATGATTTGAACCTCTCCTGTAAGTCCAGTTTTTGATTCCGATGGTTCACTTCAGGTTTACTGTATCCCTTGGACCTTCTTATTGACGATTAAACACAGAAATTGCATCCGAATTTAATACAAAAGGCACAATGCCGACTTAAGTAAAAGAGGACTGACACTCTAACATTCTATGATTTGATCCTCCCCTGTGGGTCAGTTTTATATTCCGATGCTTCCCTTAAGGTATACTGTATCCCTTGGACCTTCTTATTGACGATGAAACACAGAAATTGCAACCGAATTTAATACAAATGGCAGAATGCCGTCTTAAGTATAAGAGGACTGACACTCTCACTTTCTATGATTTGAACCCCACCTGTGAGTCCAGTTTTAGATTCCGATGCTTCACTACAGGTTTACTGTATCCCTTGGACCTTCTTATTGACGATGAAACACAGAATTTGCATCCGAATTTAATACAAAAGGCACAATGCCGACTTAAGTACAAGACGGCTGACAGTCTAACATTCTATGATTTGATCCTCCCCTGTGGGTCCAGTTTTATATTCCGATGCTTCCCTTAAGGTATACTGTATCCCTTGGACCTTCTTATTGACGATGAAACACAGAAATTGCAACCGAATTTAATACAAATGGCACAATGCCGTCTTAAGTATAAGAGGACTGATACTCTCACTTTCCATGATTTGAACCCCTCCTGTGAGTCCACTTTTAGATTCCGATGCTTCACTACAGGTTTACTGTATCCCTTGGACCTTCTTATTGACGATGAAACACAGAGTTTGCATCCGAATTTAATACAAAAGGCACAATGCCGACTTAAGTACAAGACGGCTGACAGTCCAACTTTCTATGATTTGTACCTCTCCTGTGAGTCCAGTTTTAGATTCCGATGCTTCACTTCAGGTTTACTGTATCCCTTGGACCTTGTTATTGACGATGAAACACAGAAATTGGATCCGAATTTAATACAAAAGGCACTATGGCGACTTAAGCACAAGAAGACTGACACTCTCACTTTCCATGATTTGAACCTCTTCTGTGAGTCCAGTTTTAGATTCCGATGCTTCACTTCAGGTTTACTGTATCCCTAGGACCTTCTTATTGACGATTAAACACAGAAATTGCATCCGAATTTAATACAAAAGGCACAATGCCGACTTAAGTAAAAGAGGACTGACACTCTAACATACTATCATTTGATCCTCTCCTGTAGGTCCAGTTTTATATTCCGATGCTTCCCTTAAGGTATACTGTATCCCTTGGACCTTCTTATTGACGATGAAACACAGAAATTGCAACCGAATTTAATACAAATGGCACAATGCTGTCTTAAGTATAAGAGGACTGACACTCTCACTTTCTATGATTTGAACCCCTCCTGTGAGTCCAGTTTTAGATTCCGATGCTTCACTACAGGTTTACTGTATCCCTTGGACCTTCTTATTGACGATGAAACACAGAGTTTGCATCCGAATTTAATACAAAAGGCACAATGCCGACTTAAGTACAAGACGGCTGACAGTCTAACTTTCTATGATTTGAACCTCTCCTGTGAGTCCAGTTTTAGATTCCGATGCTTCACTTCATTTTTACTGTATACCTTGCACCTTCTTATTGACGATGAAACACAGAAATTGCATCCGAATTTAATACAAATGGCATAATGTCGACTTAATTACAAGAGGTCTGACACTCTCACTTTCTATAATTTGAACCTCTCCTGTGAGTCCAGTTTTAGATTCCGATGCTTCACTTCAGGTTTACTGTATCCCTTTGACCTTCTTATTGACGATGAAACACAGAAATTGCATCTGAATTTAATACAAATGGCACAATGCCGACTTAAGTACAAGAGGACTGACACTCTCACTTTCTATGATTTGAACCTTTCCTGTGAGTCCAGTTTTGGATTCCGATGCTTCACTTTAGGTTTACAGTATACCTTGCAGCTTCTTATTGACGATGAGACACAGAAATTGCATCGGAATTTAATACAAATGGCACAATGCCGACTTGAGTACAAGAGGACTGACACTCTCACTTTCTATGATTTGAACCTCTCCTGTGAGTCCAGTTTTAGATTCCGATACTTCACTTCAGGTTTGCTGTATCCCTTGGACCTTCTTATTGACGATGAAACACAGAAATTGCATCCGAAATTGATGCAAATGGCGCAATGCCGTCTTAAGTAAAAGAGGACTGACACTCTCACTTTCTATAATTTGAACATCTCCTAAGAGTCCAGTTTTAGATTCCGATGCTTGACTTCAGGTTTACTGTATACCTTGCACCTTGTTGTAGACGATCAGACACAGAAATTGCATCGGAATTAAATTCAAAATGCACAATGCCGACTTAAGTACAAGAGGACTGACACTCCAACTTTCTATGATTTGAACCTCTATTTTGAGTCCAGGTTTAGATTCCGATGCTTCACTTCAGGTTTACTGTATCCCTTGGACCTTCTTATTGACGATGAAACACAGAAATTGCATCCGAGTTTAATACAAAAGGCACAATGGCAACTTAAGTACAAGAGGACTGACACTCTCACTTTCCATGATTTGAACCTCTCCTGTGAGTCCAGTTGTAGTTTCCGAAACTTCACTTCAGGTTTACTGTATAGCTTGCACCTTCTTATTGACGATGAAACACAGAAATTGCATCGGAATAAAATTCAAAAGGCACAATGCCGACTTAAGTACAAGAGGACTGACATTCTCACTTTCTATGATTTGAACCACTCCTGTGAGTCCAGTTTTACATTCCGATGCTTCACTTCAGGTTTACTGTATCCCTTGGACCTTCTTATTGACGATGAAACACAGAAATTGAATCCGAAGTATATACAAATGGCATAATGCCGACTTAATTACAAGAGGACTGACACTCTCAGTTTCTATAACTTGAACCTCTCCAGTGAGTCCAATTTTAGATTCCGATGCTTCACTACAGGTTTACTGTATTCCTTGGACCTTCTTATGGACGATGAAACACAGAAATTGCATCCGATTTAATACAAAATGCACAAAGCCGACTTAAGTACAAGAGGACTGACACTCTCATTTTCTATGATTTGAACCTCTCCTGTGAGTCCAGTTTTAGATTCCGATGATTCACTTCATATTTACTGTATACCTTGCACCTTCTTATTGACGATGGAACACAGAAATTGCATCGGAATTAAATTCAAAAGGCACAATGCCGACTTAAGCACAAGAGGACTGGCACTCTAACTTTCTATGATATGAACCTCTAATGTGAGTCCAGTTTTAGATTCCGATGCTTCACTTCAGGTTTACTGTATCCTTTGGACTTTCTTATTGACGATGAAATACAGAAATTGCATCGCAATTTAATACAAAAGGCACAATACCGACTTAAGTACAAGAGGACTGACACTCTCTATGATTTGAACCTCTGCTGTGAGTCCAGTTTTAGATTCTGATGCTTCACTTCAGGTTTACTGTATCCCTTGGACCTTCATATTGAAGATGAAACACAGAAATTGCATCCGAATTTAATACAAATGGCATATTGCCGACTTAATTACAAGAGGACTGACACTCTCACTTTCTATGATTTGAACCTCTCCTGTGAGTCCAGTTTTAGATTCCGAAGCTTCACTTCAGGTATACTGTATAATTTGCACCTTCATATTGACGATGAAACACAGAAATTGCATCAGAATTTAATACAAAAGGCACAATGCCGACTTAAGTAAAGAGGACTGACACTCTAACGCTCTAACTCTCTATGATTTGAACCTCTCCTGTGAGTCCAGTTTAGGATTCCGATGCTTCACTTCAGGTTTACTGTATCCCTTGGACCTTCTTATTGACGATGAAACACAGAAATTGCATCCGAATTTAATACAAATGGCACAATGCCGACTTAAGTACAAAAGGACTGACACTCTCACTTTCTACGATTTCAACCTCTCCTGTGAGTTCAGTTTTAGATTCCGATGATTCACTTCAGGTTTACTGTATATCTTGCACCTTCTTATTGACGATGAAACAGAGAAATTGCATCGGAATTAAATTCAAAACGCACAATGACGACTTAAGTACAAGGGGACTGACACTCTAACGCTGTAACACTCTATGATTTGTACCTCTCCTGTGAGTCCAGTTTAGGATTCCGATGCTTCACTTCAGGTTTAATGTATCCCTTGGACCTTCTTATTGACGATGAAACACAGAAATTGCATCCGAATTTAATACAAATGGCATAATGTCGACTTAATTACAAGAGGTCTGACACTTTCACTTCTATAATTTGAGCCTCTCCTGTGAGTCCAGTTTTAGATTCCGATGCTTCACTTCAGGTTTACTCTGTCCCTTGGACCTTCTTATTGACGATGAAACACAGAAATTGCATCCGAATTTAATACAAATGGCGCAATGCCGACTTAAGTACAGGAGGACTGACACTCTCACTTTCTATGATTTGAACCTCTCCTGTGAGTCCAGTTTTAGATTCCGATGCTTTACTTCAGGTTTACTGTATCCCTTGGTCCTTCTTATTGACGATGAAACACAGAAATAGCATCCGAATTTAATACAAAAGGCACAATACCGACTTAAGTACAAGAGGAGTGAGTCTCTAACTGTCTATGATTTGAACTTCTCCTGTGAGTCCAGTTTTAGATTCCGCTGCTTCACTTCAGGTTTACTGTATACCTTGCACCTTCTTATTGACCATGAAACACAGAAATTGCATCCGAATTTAATACAAATGGCATAATGCCGACTTGATTACAAGAGGACTGACCCTCTCACATTCTATGATTTGAACCTCTCCTGTGAGTCCAGTTTTAGATTCTGATGCATCACTTCAGGTTTACTGTATCCCTTGGACCTTCTTATTGACGATGAAACACAGAAATTGCAACCGAATTTAATACAAATGGCAGAATGCCGTCTTAAGTATAAGAGGACTGACACTCTCACTTTCTATGATTTGAACCCCTCCTGTGAGTCCAGTTTTAGATTCCGATGCTTCACTACAGGTTTACTGTATCCCTTGGACCTTCTTATTGACGATGAAACACAGAATTTGCATCCGAATTTAATACAAAAGGCACAATGCCGACTTAAGTACAAGACGGCTGACAGTCTAACATTCTATGATTTGATCCTCCCCTGTGGGTCCAGTTTTATATTCCGATGCTTCCCTTAAGGTATACTGTATCCCTTGGACCTTCTTATTGACGATGAAACACAGAAATTGCAACCGAATTTAATACAAATGGCACAATGCCGTCTTAAGTATAAGAGGACTGACACTCTCACTTTCTATGATTTGAACCCCTCCTGTGAGTCCACTTTTAGATTCCGATGCTTCACTACAGGTTTACTGTATCCCTTGGACCTTCTTATTGACGATGAAACACAGAGTTTGCATCCGAATTTAATACAAAAGGCACAATGCCGACTTAAGTACAAGACGGCTGACAGTCCAACTTTCTATGATTTGTACCTCTCCTGTGAGTCCAGTTTTAGATTCCGATGCTTCACTTCAGGTTTACTGTATCCCTTGGACCTTGTTATTGACGATGAAACACAGAAATTGGATCCGAATTTAATACAAAAGGCACTATGGCGACTTAAGCACAAGAAGACTGACACTCTCACTTTCCATGATTTGAACCTCTTCTGTGAGTCCAGTTTTAGATTCCGATGCTTCACTTCAGGTTTACTGTATCCCTAGGACCTTCTTATTGACGATTAAACACAGAAATTGCATCCGAATTTAATACAAAAGGCACAATGCCGACTTAAGTAAAAGAGGACTGACACTCTAACATACTATCATTTGATCCTCTCCTGTAGGTCCAGTTTTATATTCCGATGCTTCCCTTAAGGTATACTGTATCCCTTGGACCTTCTTATTGACGATGAAACACAGAAATTGCAACCGAATTTAATACAAATGGCACAATGCTGTCTTAAGTATAAGAGGACTGACACTCTCACTTTCTATGATTTGAACCCCTCCTGTGAGTCCAGTTTTAGATTCCGATGCTTCACTACAGGTTTACTGTATCCCTTGGACCTTCTTATTGACGATGAAACACAGAGTTTGCATCCGAATTTAATACAAAAGGCACAATGCCGACTTAAGTACAAGACGGCTGACAGTCTAACTTTCTATGATTTGAACCTCTCCTGTGAGTCCAGTTTTAGATTCCGATGCTTCACTTCATTTTTACTGTATACCTTGCACCTTCTTATTGACGATGAAACACAGAAATTGCATCCGAATTTAATACAAATGGCATAATGTCGACTTAATTACAAGAGGTCTGACACTCTCACTTTCTATAATTTGAACCTCTCCTGTGAGTCCAGTTTTAGATTCCGATGCTTCACTTCAGGTTTACTGTATCCCTTTGACCTTCTTATTGACGATGAAACACAGAAATTGCATCTGAATTTAATACAAATGGCACAATGCCGACTTAAGTACAAGAGGACTGACACTCTCACTTTCTATGATTTGAACCTTTCCTGTGAGTCCAGTTTTGGATTCCGATGCTTCACTTTAGGTTTACAGTATACCTTGCAGCTTCTTATTGACGATGAGACACAGAAATTGCATCGGAATTTAATACAAATGGCACAATGCCGACTTGAGTACAAGAGGACTGACACTCTCGCTTTCTATGATTTGAACCTCTCCTGTGAGTCCAGTTTTAGATTCCGATACTTCACTTCAGGTTTGCTGTATCCCTTGGACCTTCTTATTGACGATGAAACACAGAAATTGCATCCGAAATTGATGCAAATGGCGCAATGCCGTCTTAAGTAAAAGAGGACTGACACTCTCACTTTCTATAATTTGAACATCTCCTAAGAGTCCAGTTTTAGATTCCGATGCTTGACTTCAGGTTTACTGTATACCTTGCACCTTGTTGTAGACGATCAGACACAGAAATTGCATCGGAATTAAATTCAAAATGCACAATGCCGACTTAAGTACAAGAGGACTGACACTCCAACTTTCTATGATTTGAACCTCTATTTTGAGTCCAGGTTTAGATTCCGATGCTTCACTTCAGGTTTACTGTATCCCTTGGACCTTCTTATTGACGATGAAACACAGAAATTGCATCCGAGTTTAATACAAAAGGCACAATGGCAACTTAAGTACAAGAGGACTGACACTCTCACTTTCCATGATTTGAACCTCTCCTGTGAGTCCAGTTGTAGTTTCCGAAACTTCACTTCAGGTTTACTGTATAGCTTGCACCTTCTTATTGACGATGAAACACAGAAATTGCATCGGAATAAAATTCAAAAGGCACAATGCCGACTTAAGTACAAGAGGACTGACACTCTCATTTTCTATGATTTGAACCTCTCCTGTGAGTCCAGTTTTAGATTCCGATGATTCACTTCATATTTACTGTATACCTTGCACCTTCTTATTGACGATGGAACACAGAAATTGCATCGGAATTAAATTCAAAAGGCACAATGCCGACTTAAGCACAAGAGGACTGGCACTCTAACTTTCTATGATATGAACCTCTAATGCGAGTCCAGTTTTAGATTCCGATGCTTCACTTCAGGTTTACTGTATCCCGTGGACTTTCTTATTGACGATGAAATACAGAAATTGCATCGCAATTTAATACAAAAGGCACAATACCGACTTAAGTACAAGATAAGTGACACTCTAATTTTCTATGATTTGAACCTCTCCTGTGAGTCCAGTTTTAGATTCCGATGCTTCACTTCAGGTTTACTGTACCCCTTGGACGTTCTTATTGACGATGAAACACAGAAATTGCATCCGAATTTAATACAAAAGTCACAATACCTACTTAGGTACAATAGGAGTGACACTATAACTTTCTATGATTTGAACCTCTCCTGTGAGTCCACTTTTAGATTCCGATGCTTCACTTCAGGTTTACTGTATCCCTTGGACCTTCTTATTGACGATGAAACACAGAAATTGCATCCGAATTTAAAACAAAAGGCACAATGGCGACTTAAGCACATGAAGACTGACACTCTCACTTTCCATGAATTGAACCTCTCCTGTGAGTCCAGTTTTAGATTCCGATGCTTCACTTCAGGTTTAGTGAATACCTTGCAGCTTCTTATTGACGATGAAACACAGAAATTGCATCGGAATTTAATACAAAAAGCACATTGCCGACATAAGTAAAAGAAGACTGACACTCTAACTTTCTATGATTTGAAACTCTCCTGTGAGTCCAGTTTTTGATTCCGATGCTTCACTTCAGGTTTACTGTATCCCTTGGACCTTCTTATTGACGATTAAACACAGAAATTGCATCCGAATTTAAAACAAAAGGCACAATGCCGACTTAAGTAAAAGTGGACTGACACTCTAACATTCTATGATTTGGTCCTCTCCTGTGGGTCCAGTTTTAGATTCCGATGCTTCCCTTAAGGTATACTGTATCCCTTGGACCTTCTTATTGACAATGAAACACAGAAATTGCATCCGAATTTAATACAACAGGCACAATACCGACTTAAGTACAAGAGGAGTGCCACTCTAACTTTCTACGATTTGAATATCTCCTGTGAGTCCAGTTTTAGATTCCGATGCTTCACTACAGGTTTACTGTATCCCTTGGACCTTCTTATTGACGATGAAACACAGAAATTGCATCCGAATTTAATACAAAAGGCACAATGGCGACTTAAGCACAAGAAGACTGACACTCTCACTTTCCATGAATTGAACCTCTCCTGTGAGTCCAGTTTTAGATTCCGATGCTTCACTACTGGTTTACTGTATCCCTTGGACCTTCTTATTGACGATGAAACACAGAAATTGCATCCGAATTTAATACAAAAGATACAATGCCGACTTAAGTACAAGAGGGCTGACACTCTAAGTTTCTATGATTTGGACATCTCCAGTGAGTCCACTTTTAGTTTCCGATGCTTCACTTCAGGTTTACTGTATCCCTTGGACCTTCTTATTGACGATGAAACACAGAAATTGCATCCGAATTTCATACAAATGGCATAATGCCGACTTCATTACAAGAGGACTGACACTCTAACATACTATGATTTGATCCTCTCCTGTGGGTCCAGTTTTATATTCCGATGCTTCCCTTAAGGTATACTGTATCCCTTGGACCTTCTTATTGACGATGAAACACAGAAATTGCATCCGAATTTAATACAAAAGACACAATGCCGTCTTAAGTACAAGAGGGCTGACACTCTAAGTTTCTATGATTTGGACATCTCCAGTGAGTCCACTTTTAGTTTCCGATGCTTCACTTCAGGTTTACTGTATCCCTTGGACCTTCTTATTGACGATGAAACACAGAAATTGCATCCGAATTTCATACAAATGGCATAATGCCGACTTGATTACAAGAGGACTGACACTCTAACATACTATGATTTGATCCTCTCCTGTGGGTCCAGTTTTATATTCCGATGCTTCCCTTAAGGTATACTGTATCCCTTGGACCTTCTTATTGACGATGAAACACAGATATTGCAACTGAATTTAATACAAATGGCACAATGCCGTCTTAAGTATAAAAGGACTGACACTCTCACTTTCTATGATTTGAACCCCTCCTGTGAGTCCAGTTTTAGGTTCCGTAGCTTCACAACAGGTTTACTGTATCCCTTGGACCTTCTTATTGACGATGAAACACAGAGTTTGCATCCGAATTTAATACAAAAGGCACAATGCCGACTTAAGTACAAGACGGATGACAGTCTAACTTTCTATGATTTGAACCTCTCCTGTGAGTCTAGTTTTAGATTCCGATGCTTCACTTCATTTTTACTGTATACCTTGCACCTTCTTATTGACGATGAAACACAGAAATTGCATCCGAATTTAATACAAATGGCATAATGTCGACTTAATTACAAGAGGTCTGACACTCGCACTTTCTATAATTTGAACCTCTCCTGTGAGTCCAGTTTTAGATTCCGATGCTTCACTTCAGGTTTACTGTATCACTTTGACCTTCGTATTGACGATGAAACACAGAAATTGCATCCGACTTTAATACAAATGGCACAATGCCGACTTAAGTACAAAAGGTTGACACTCTCACTTTCTGTGATTTGAACCTCTCCTGTGAGTCCAGTTTTAGATTCCGATGCTTCACTTTAGGTTTACTGTATACCTTGCAGCTTCTTATTGACGATGAGACACAGAAATTCCATCGGAATTTAATACAAAAGGCACAATGCCGACTTGAGTACAAGAGGACTGACACTCTTACTTTCTATGATTTGAACCTCTCCCGTGAGTCCAGTTTTAGATTCCGATACTTCACTTCAGGTTTACTGTATCCCTTGGACCTTCTTATTGACGATGAAACACAGAAATTGCATCCGAATTTAATACAAATGGCGCAATGCCGACTTAAGTACAAGAGGACTGACACTCTCACTTTCTATGATTTGAACCTCTCCTGTGAGTCCAGTTTTAGAATCCGATGCTTGACTTCAGGTTTACTGTATACCTTGCACCTTGTTGTTGACGATGAGACACAGAAATTGCATCGGAATTAAATTCAAAATGCACAATGCCGACTTAAGTACAAGAGGACTGACACTCAAACTTTCTATGATCTGAATCTCTATTTTGAGTCCTGTTATAGATTCCGATGCTTCACTTCCGGTTTACTGTATCCCTTGGACCTTCTTATTGACGATGAAACACAGAAATTGCATCGGAATTTAATACAAAAGGCACAATGCCGACTTAAGTAAAAGAGGACTGACACTCTAACTTTCTATGATTTGAACCCCTCCTGTGAGTCCAGTTTTAGATTCCGATGCTTCACTTCAGGTTTACTGTATCCCTTGGACCTTCTTATTGACGATTAAACACAGAAATTGCATCCGAATTTAATACAAAAGGCACAATGCCGACTTAAGTAAAAGAGGACTGACACTCTAACATTCTATGATTTGATCCTCCCCTGTGGGTCCAGTTTTATATTCCGATGCTTCCCTTAAGGTATACTGTATCCCTTGGACCTTCTTATTGACGATGAAACACAGAAATTGCAACCGAATTTAATACGATTGGCACAATGCCGTCTTAAGTATAAGAGGACTGACACTCTCACTTTCTATGATTTGAACCCCTCCTGTGAGTCCACTTTTAGATTCCGATGCTTCACTACAGGTTTACTGTATCCCTTGGACCTTCTTATTGACGATGAAACACAGAGTTTGCATCCGAATTTAATACAAAAGGCACAATGCCGACTTAAGTACAAGACGGCTGACAGTCTAACTTTCTATGATTTAACCTCTCCTGTGAGTCCAGTTTTAGATTCCGATGCTTCACTTCAGGTTTACTGTATCCCTTGGACCTTGTTATTGACGATGAAACACAGAAATTGGATCCGAATTTAATACAAAAGGCACAATGGCGACTTAAGCACAAGAAGACTGACACTCTCACTTTCCATGATTTGAACCTCTTCTGTGAGTCCAGTTTTAGATTCCGATGCTTCACTTCAGGTTTACTGTATCCCTTGGACCTTCTTATTGACGATTAAACACAGAAATTGCATCCGAATTTAATACAAAAGGCACAATGCCGACTTAAGTAAAAGAGGACTGACACTCTAACATACTATCATTTGATCCTCTCCTGTGGATCCAGTTTTATATTCCGATGCTTCCCTTAAGGTATACTGTATCCCTTGGACCTTCTTATTGACGATGAAACACAAAAATACAACCGAATTTAATACAAATGGCACAATGCTGTCTTAAGTATAAGAGGACTGACACTCTTACTTTCTATGATTTGAACCCCTCCTGTGAGTCCAGTTTTAGATTCCGATGCTTCACTACAGGTTTACTGTATCCCTTGGACCTTCTTATTGACGAAGAAACACAGAGTTTGCATCCGAATTTAATACAAAAGGCACAATGCCGACTTAAGTACAAGACGGCTGACAGTCTAACTTTCTATGATTTGAACCTCTCCTGTGAGTCCAGTTTTAGATTCCGATGCTCCACTTCATTTTTACTGTATACCTTGCACCTTCTTATTGACGATGAAACACAGAAATTGCATCCGAATTTAATACAAATGGCATAATGTCGACTTAATTACAAGAGGTCTGACACTCTCACTTTCTATAATTTGAACCTCTCCTGTGAGTCCAGTTTTAGATTCCGATGCTTCACTTCAGGTTTACTGTATCCCTTTGACCTTCTTATTGACGATGAAACACAGAAATTGCATCTGAATTTAATACAAATGGCACAATGCCGACTTAAGTACAAGAGGACTGACACTCTCACTTTCTATGATTTGAACCTTTCCTGTGAGTCCAGTTTTAGATTCCGATGCTTCACTTTAGGGTTACTGTATACCTTGCAGCTTCTTATTGACGATGAGACACAGAAATTGCATCGGAATTCAATACAAATGGCACAATGCCGACTTGAGTACAAGAGGACTGACACTCTCACTTTCTATGATTTGAACCTCTCCTGTGAGTCCAGTTTTAGATTCCGATACTTCACTTCAGGTTTGCTGTATCCCTTGGACCGTCTTATTGACGATGAAACACAGAAATTGCATCCGAATTTGATACAAATGGCGCAATGCCGTCTTAAGTAAAAGAGGACTGACACTCTCACTTTCTATAATTTGAACCTCTCCTGTGAGTCCAGTTTTAGATTCCGATGCTTGACTTCAGGTTTACTGTATACCTTGCACCATCTTATTGACCATGAAACACAGAAATTGCATCCGAATTTAATACAAATGGCATAATGCCGACTTGATTACAAGAGGAATGACACTCTCACATTCTATGCTTTGAACCTCTCCTGTGAGTCCAGTTTTAGATTCTGATGCTTCACTTCAGGTTTACTGTATCCCTTTGACCTTCCTATTGACGATGAAACACAGAAATAGCATCCGAATTTAATACAAAAGGCACAATGGCAACTTAAGTACAAGAGGACTGACACTCTCACTTTCCATGATTTGAACCTCTCCTGTGAGTCCAGTTGTAGTTTCCGAAACTTCACTTCAGGTTTACTGTATAGCTTGCACCTTCTTATTGACGATGAAACACAGAAATTGCATCGGAATAAAATTCAAAAGGCACAATGCCGACTTAAGTACAAGAGGACTGACATTCTCACTTTCTATGATTTGAACCACTCCTGTGAGTCCAGTTTTACATTCCGATGCTTCACTTCAGGTTTACTGTATCCCTTGGACCTTCTTATTGACGATGAAACACAGAAATTGAATCCGAAGTATATACAAATGTCATAATGCTGACTTAATTACAAGAGGACTGACACTCTCAGTTTCTATAACTTGAACCTCTCCTGTGAGTCCAATTTTAGATTCCGATGCTTCACTACTGGTTTACTGTATTCCTTGGACCTTCTTATTGACGATGAAACACAGAAATTGCATCCGATTTAATACAAAATGCACAAAGCCGACTTAAGTACAAGAGGACTGACACTCTCATTATCTATGATTTGAACCTCTCCTGAGAGTCCAGATGTAGATTCCGATGATTCACTTCATATTTACTGTATACCTTGCACCTTCTTATTGACGATGGAACACAGAAATTGCATCGGAATTAAATTCAAAAGGCACAATGCCGACTTAAGCACAACAGGACTGGCACTCTAACTTTCTATGATATGAACCTCTCCTGTGAGTCCAGTTTTAGATTCCGATGCTTCACTTCAGGTTTACTGTATCCCTTGGACCTTCTTATTGACGATGAAACACAGAAATTGCATCCGAATTTAATACAAAAGTCACAATACCTACTTAGGTACAAGAGGAGTGACACTATAACTTTCTATGATTTGAACCTCTCCTGTGAGTCCACTTTTAGATTCCGATGCTTCACTTCAGGTTTACTGTATCCCTTGGACCTTCTTATTGACGATGAAACACAGAAATTGCATCCGAATTTAAAACAAAAGGCACAATGGCGTCTTAAGCACATGAAGACTGACACTCTCACTTTCCATGAATTGAACCTCTCCTGTGAGTCCAGTTTTAGATTCCGATGCTTCACTTCAGGTTTAGTGAATACCTTGCACCTTCTTATTGACGACGAAACACAGAAATTGCATCGGAATTTAATACAAAAGGCACATTGCCGACATAAGTAAAAGAAGACTGACACTCTAACATACTATGATTTGATCCTCTCCTGTGGGTCCAGTTTTATATTCCGATGCTTCCCTTAAGGTATACTGTATCCCTTGGACCTTCTTATTGACGATGAAACACAGATATTGCAACTGAATTTAATACAAATGGCACAATGCCGTCTTAAGTATAAAAGGACTGACACTCTCACTTTCTATGATTTGAACCCCTCCTGTGAGTCCAGTTTTAGGTTCCGTAGCTTCACAACAGGTTTACTGTATCCCTTGGACCTTCTTATTGACGATGAAACACAGAGTTTGCATCCGAATTTAATACAAAAGGCACAATGCCGACTTAAGTACAAGACGGCTGACAGTCTAACTTTCTATGATTTGAACCTCTCCTGTGAGTCTAGTTTTAGATTCCGATGCTTCACTTCATTTTTACTGTATACCTTGCACCTTCTTATTGACGATGAAACACAGAAATTGCATCCGAATTTAATACAAATGGCATAATGTCGACTTAATTACAAGAGGTCTGACACTCGCACTTTCTATAATTTGAACCTCTCCTGTGAGTCCAGTTTTAGATTCCGATGCTTCACTTCAGGTTTACTGTATCACTTTGACCTTCGTATTGACGATGAAACACAGAAATTGCATCCGACTTTAATACAAATGGCACAATGCCGACTTAAGTACAAAAGGTTGACACTCTCACTTTCTGTGATTTGAACCTCTCCTGTGAGTCCAGTTTTAGATTCCGATGCTTCACTTTAGGTTTACTGTATACCTTGCAGCTTCTTATTGACGATGAGACACAGAAATTCCATCGGAATTTAATACAAAAGGCACAATGCCGACTTGAGTACAAGAGGACTGACACTCTTACTTTCTATGATTTGAACCTCTCCTGTGAGTCCAGTTTTAGATTCCGATACTTCACTTCAGGTTTACTGTATCCCTTGGACCTTCTTATTGACGATGAAACACAGAAATTGCATCCGAATTTAATACAAATGGCGCAATGCCGACTTAAGTACAAGAGGACTGACACTCTCACTTTCTATGATTTGAACCTCTCCTGTGAGTCCAGTTTTAGAATCCGATGCTTGACTTCAGGTTTACTGTATACCTTGCACCTTGTTGTTGACGATGAGACACAGAAATTGCATCGGAATTAAATTCAAAATGCACAATGCCGACTTAAGTACAAGAGGACTGACACTCAAACTTTCTATGATCTGAATCTCTATTTTGAGTCCTGTTATAGATTCCGATGCTTCACTTCAGGTTTACTGTATCCCTTGGACCTTCTTATTGACGATGAAACACAGAAATTGCATCGGAATTTAATACAAAAGGCACAATGCCGACTTAAGTAAAAGAGGACTGACACTCTAACTTTCTATGATTTGAACCCCTCCTGTGAGTCCAGTTTTAGATTCCGATGCTTCACTTCAGGTTTACTGTATCCCTTGGACCTTCTTATTGACGATTAAACACAGAAATTGCATCCGAATTTAATACAAAAGGCACAATGCCGACTTAAGTAAAAGAGGACTGACACTCTAACATTCTATGATTTGATCCTCCCCTGTGGGTCCAGTTTTATATTCCGATGCTTCCCTTAAGGTATACTGTATCCCTTGGACCTTCTTATTGACGATGAAACACAGAAATTGCAACCGAATTTAATACAAATGGCACAATGCCGTCTTAAGTATAAGAGGACTGACACTCTCACTTTCTATGATTTGAACCCCTCCTGTGAGTCCACTTTTAGATTCCGATGCTTCACTACAGGTTTACTGTATCCCTTGGACCTTCTTATTGACGATGAAACACAGAGTTTGCATCCGAATTTAATACAAAAGGCACAATGCCGACTTAAGTACAAGACGGCTGACAGTCTAACTTTCTATGATTTAACCTCTCCTGTGAGTCCAGTTTTAGATTCCGATGCTTCACTTCAGGTTTACTGTATCCCTTGGACCTTGTTATTGACGATGAAACACAGAAATTGGATCCGAATTTAATACAAAAGGCACAATGGCGACTTAAGCACAAGAAGACTGACACTCTCACTTTCCATGATTTGAACCTCTTCTGTGAGTCCAGTTTTAGATTCCGATGCTTCACTTCAGGATTACTGTATCCCTTGGACCTTCTTATTGACGATTAAACACAGAAATTGCATCCGAATTTAATACAAAAGGCACAATGCCGACTTAAGTAAAAGAGGACTGACACTCTAACATACTATCATTTGATCCTCTCCTGTGGATCCAGTTTTATATTCCGATGCTTCCCTTAAGGTATACTGTATCCCTTGGACCTTCTTATTGGCGATGAAACACAAAAATACAACCGAATTTAATACAAATGGCACAATGCTGTCTTAAGTATAAGAGGACTGACACTCTTACTTTCTATGATTTGAACCCCTCCTGTGAGTCCAGTTTTAGATTCCGATGCTTCACTACAGGTTTACTGTATCCCTTGGACCTTCTTATTGACGATGAAACACAGAGTTTGCATCCGAATTTAATACAAAAGGCACAATGCCGACTTAAGTACAAGACGGCTGACAGTCTAACTTTCTATGATTTGAACCTCTCCTGTGAGTCCAGTTTTAGATTCCAATGCTCCACTTCATTTTTACTGTATACCTTGCACCTTCTTATTGACGATGAAACACAGAAATTGCATCCGAATTTAATACAAATGGCATAATGTCGACTTAATTACAAGAGGTCTGACACTCTCACTTTCTATAATTTGAACCTCTCCTGTGAGTCCAGTTTTAGATTCCGATGCTTCACTTCAGGTTTACTGTATCCCTTTGACCTTCTTATTGACGATGAAACACAGAAATTGCATCTGAATTTAATACAAATGGCACAATGCCGACTTAAGTACAAGAGGACTGACACTCTCACTTTCTATGATTTGAACCTTTCCTGTGAGTCCAGTTTTAGATTCCGATGCTTCACTTTAGGTTTACTGTATACCTTGCAGCTTCTTATTGACGATGAGACACAGAAATTGCATCGGAATTTAATACAAATGGCACAATGCCGACTTGAGTACAAGAGGACTGACACTCTCACTTTCTATGATTTGAACCTCTCCTGTGAGTCCAGTTTTAGATTCCGATACTTCACTTCAGGTTTGCTGTATCCCTTGGACCGTCTTATTGACGATGAAACACAGAAATTGCATCCGAATTTGATACAAATGGCGCAATGCCGTCTTAAGTAAAAGAGGACTGACACTCTCACTTTCTATAATTTGAACCTCTCCTGTGAGTCCAGTTTTAGATTCCGATGCTTGACTTCAGGTTTACTGTATACCTTGCACCTTGTTGTTGACGATCAGACACAGATATTGCATCGGAATTAAATTCAAAATGCACAATGCCGACTTAAGTACAAGAGGACTGACACTCCAACTTTCTATGATTTGAACCTCTATTTTGAGTCCAGTTTTAGATTCCGATGCTTCTCTTCAGGTTTACTGTATCCCTTTGACCTTCCTATTGACGATGAAACACAGAAACAGCATCCGAATTTAATACAAAAGGCACAATACCTTCTCAAGTACAAGAGGAGTGAGTCTCTAACTTTCTATGATTTGAACTTCTCCTGTGAGTCCAGTTTTAGATTCCGCTGCTTCACTTCATGTTTACTGTATACCTTGCACCTTCTTATAGACCATGAAACACAGAAATTGCATCCGAATTTAATACAAATGGCATAATGCCGACTTGATTACAAGAGGAATGACACTCTCACATTCTATGCTTTGAACCTCTCCTGTGAGTCCAGTTTTAGATTCTGATGCTTCACTTCAGGTTTTCTGTATCCCTTGGACTTTCTTAATGACGATGAAACACAGAAATTGCAGCCGAATTTAATACAAATGGCACAATACCGTCTTAAGTACAAGAGGACTGACACCCTCACTTACTATAATTTGAACCGCTCCTGTGAGTCCAGTTTTAGATCCGATGCTTCACTTCAGGTTTACTGTATCCCTTGGACCTTCTTATTGACGATGAAACACAGAAATTGCATCCGAATTTAATACAAAAGGCACAATGGCAACTTAAGTATAAGAGGACTGACACTCTCACTTTCCATGATTTGAACCTCTCCTGTGAGTCCAGTTGTAGTTTCCGAAACTTCACTTCAGGTTTACTGTATAGCTTGCACCTTCTTATTGACGATGAAACACAGAAATTGCATCGGAATAAAATTCAAAAGGCACAAAGCCGACTTAAGTACAAGAGGACTGACATTCTCACTTTCTATGATTTGAACCACTCCTGTGAGTCCAGTTTTACATTCCGATGCTTCACTTCAGGTTTACTGTATCCCTTGGACCTTCTTATTGACGATGAAACACAGAAATTGAATCCGAAGTATATACAAATGGCATAATGCTGACTTAATTACAAGAGGACTGACACTCTCAGTTTCTATAACTTGAACCTCTCCTGTGAGTCCAATTTTAGATTCCGATGCTTCACTACTGGTTTACTGTATTCCTTGGACCTTCTTATTGACGATGAAACACAGAAATTGCATCCGATTTAATACAAAATGCACAAAGCCGACTTAAGTACAAGAGGACTGACACTCTCATTTTCTATAATTTGAACCTCTCCTGAGAGTCCAGATGTAGATTCCGATGATTCACTTCATATTTACTGTATACCTTGCACCTTCTTATTGACGATGGAACACAGAAATTGCATCGGAATTAAATTCAAAAGGCACAATGCCGACTTAAGCACAACAGGACTGGCACTCTAACTTTCTATGATATGAACCTCTGCTGTGAGTCCAGTTTTAGATTCCGATGCTTCACTTCAGGTTTACTGTATCCCTTGGACCTTCTTATTGACGATGAAACACAGAAATTGCATCCGAATTTAATACAAAAGTCACAATACCTACTTAGGTACAAGAGGAGTGACACTATAACTTTCTATGATTTGAACCTCTACTGTGAGTCCACTTTTAGATTCCGATGCTTCACTTCAGGTTTACTGTATCCCTTGGACCTTCTTATTGACGATGAAACACAGAAATTGCAATCCGAATTTAAAACAAAAGGCACAATGGCGACTTAAGCACATGAAGACTGACACTCTCACTTTCCATGAATTGAACCTCTCCTGTGAGTCCAGTTTTAGATTCCGATGCTTCACTTCAGGTTTAGTGAATACCTTGCACCTTCTTATTGACGACGAAACACAGAAATTGCATCGGAATTTAATACAAAAGGCACATTGCCGATATAAGTAAAAGAAGACTGACACTTCTAACTTTCTATGATTTGAACCCTCTCCTGTGAGTCCAGTTTTAGATTCCGATGTTTCACTTCAGGTTTACTGTATCCCTTGGGACCTTCATATTGACGATTAAACACAGAAATTGCATCCGAATTTAATACAAAAGGCACAATGCCGACTTAAGTAAAAGTGGACTGACACTCTAACATTCTATGATTTGGTCCTCTCCTGTGGGTCCAGTTTTAGATTCACGATGCTTCCCTTAAGGTATACTGTATCCCGTGGACCTTCTTATTAAACACAGAAATTGCATCCGAATTTAATACAACAGGCACAATACCGACTTAAGTACAAGAGGAGTGCCACTCTAACTTTCTATGATTTGAATATCTCCTGTGAGTCCAGTTTTAGAATCCGATGCTTCACTACAGGTTTACTGTATCCCTTGGACCTTCTTATTGACCATGAAACACAGAAATTGCATCCGAATTTAATACAAAAGGCACAATGGCGACTTAAGCACAAGAAGACTGACACTCTCACTTTCCATGAATTGAACCTCTCCTGTGAGTCAGTTTTAAGATTCCTATGCTTCACTTCAGGTTTACTGTAGCCCTTGGACCTTCTTATAGACGATGAAACACAGAAATTGCATCCGAATTTAATACAAATGGCACAATGCCGTCTTAAGTACAACAGGACAGACACTCTTACTTTCTATGATTTGAACCTCTCCTGTGAGTCCAGTTTTAGATTCCGATGCTTCACTACCGGTTTACTGTATCCCTTGGACCTTCTTATTGACGATGAAACACAGAAATTGCATCGAATTTAATACAAAAGACACAATGCCGACTTAAGTACAAGAGGGCTGACACTCTAAGTTTCTATGATTTGGACATCTCCAGTGAGTCCACTTTTAGTTTCCGATGCTTCACTTCAGGTTTACTGTATCCCTTGGACCTTCTTATTGACGATGAAACACAGAAATTGCATCCAAATTTCATACAAATGGCATAATGCCGACTTCATTAACAGAGGGACTGACACTCTAACATACTATGATTTGATCCTCTCCTGTGGGTCCAGTTTTATATTCCGATGCTTCCCTTAAGGTATACTGTATCCCTTGGACCTTCTTATTGACGATGAAACACAGAAATTGGCAACCGAATTTAATACAAATGGCACAATGCCGTCTTAAGTATAAGAGGACTGACACTCTCACTTTCTATGATTTGAACCCCTCCTGTGAGTCCAGTTTTAGGTTCCGTAGCTTCACTACAGGTTTACTGTATCCCTTGGACCTTCTTATTGACGATGAACACAGAGTTTGCATCCGAATTTAATACAAAAAGGCACAATGCCGACTTAAGTACAAGACGGCTGACAGTTTAACTTTCTATGATTTGAACCTCTCCTGTGAGTCCAGTTTTAGATTCCGATGCTTCACTTCATTTTTACTGTATACCTTGCACCTTCTTATTGACGATGAAACACAGAAATTGCATCCGAATTTAATACAAATGGCATAATGTCGACTTAATTACAAGAGGTCTGACACTCTCACTTTCTATAATTTGAACCTCTCCTGTGAGTCCAGTTTTAGATTCCGATGCTTCACTTCAGGTTTACTGTATCCCTTTGACCTTCGTATTGACGATGAAACACAGAAATTGCATCCGACTTTAATACAAATGGCACAATGCCGACTTAAGTACAAGAGGACTGACACTCTCACTTCTGTGATTTGAACCTCTCCTGTGAGTCCAGTTTTAGTTTCCGATGCTTCACTTTAGGTTTACTGTATACCTTGCAGCTTCTTATTGACGATGAGACACAGAAATTGCATCGGAATTTAATACAAATGGCACAATGCCGACTTGAGTACAAGAGGACTGACACTCTCACTTTCTATGATTTGAACTTCTCCTGTGAGTCCAGTTTTAGATTCCGATACTTCACTTCAGGTTTACTGTATCCCTTGGACCTTCTTATTGACGATGAAACACAGAAATTGCATCCGAATTTAATACAAATGGCGCAATGCCGACTTAAGTACAAGAGGACTGACACTCTCACTTTCTATGATTTGAACCTCTCCTGTGAGTCCAGTTTTAGATTCCGATGCTTGACTCAGGTTTACTGTATACCTTGCACCTTGTTGTTGACGATGAGACACAGGAATTGCATCGGAATTAAATTCAAAATGCACAATGCCGACTTAAGTACAAGAGGACTGACACTCAAACTTTCTATGATCTGAATCTCTATTTTGAGTCCTGTTTTAGATTCCGATGCTTCACTTCAGGTTTACTGTATCCCTTGGAACTTCTTATTGACGATGAAACACAGAAATTGCATCGGAATTTAATACAAAAGGCACAATGCCGACTTAAGTAAAATAGGACTGACACTCTAACTTTCTATGATTTGAACCCCTCCTGTGAGTCCAGTTTTAGATTCCGATGCTTCACTTCAGGTTTACTGTATCCCTTGGACCTTCTTATTGACGATTAAACACAGAAATTGCATCCGAATTTAATACAAAAGGCACAATGCCGACTTAAGTAAAAGAGGACTGACACTCTAACATTCTATGATTTGATCCTCCCCAGTGGGTCCAGTTTTATATTCCGATGCTTCCCTTAAGGTATACTGTATCCCTTGGACCTTTCTTATTGACGATGAAACACAGAAATTGCAACCGAATTTAATACAAATGGCACAATGCCGTCTTAAGTATAAGAGGACTGACACCCTCACTTTCTATGATTTGAACCCCTCCTGTGAGTCCACTTTTAGATTCCGATGCTTCACTACAGGTTTACTCTATCCCTTGGACCTTCTTATTGACGATGAAACACAGAGTTTGCATCCGAATTTAATACAAAAGGCACAATGCCGACTTAAGTACAAGACGGCTGGCAGTCTAACTTTCTATGATTTAACCTCTCCTGTGAGTCCAGTTTTAGATTCCGATGCTTCACTTCAGGTTTACTGTATCCCTTGGACCTTGTTATTGACGATGAAACACAGAAATTGGATCCGAATTTAATACAAAAGGCACAATGGCGACTTAAGCACAAGAAGGCTGACACTCTCACTTTCCATGATTTGAACCACTTCTGTGAGTCCAGTTTTAGATTCCGATGCTTCACTTCAGGTTTACTGTATCCCTTGGACCTTCTTATTGACGATTAAACACAGAAATTGCATCCGAATTTAATACAAAAGGCACAATGCCGACTTAAGTAAAAGAGGACTGACACTCTAACATACTATCATTTGATCCTCTCCTGTGGATCCAGTTTTATATTCCGATGCTTCCCTTAAGGTATACTGTATCCCTTGGACCTTCTTATTGACGATGAAACACAGAAATTGCAACCGAATTTAATACAAATGGCACAATGCTGTCTTAAGTATAAGAGGACTGACACTCTTACTTTCTATGATTTGAACCCCTCCTGTGAGTCCAGTTTTAGATTCCGATGTTTCACTTCAGGTTTAGTGAATACCTTGCACCTTCTTATTGACGACGAAACACAGAAATTGCATCGGAATTTAATACAAAAGGCACATTGCCGACATAAGTAAAAGAAGACTGACACTCTAACTTTCTATGATTTGAACCTCTCCTGTGAGTCCAGTTTTAGATTCCGATGCTTCATTTCAGGTTTACTGTATCCCTTGGACCTTCTTATTGACGATTAAACACAGAAATTGCATCCGAATTTAATACAAAAGGCACAATGCCGACTTAAGTAAAAGTGGACTGACACTCTAACATTCTATGATTTGGTCCTCTCCTGTGGGTCCAGTTTTAGATTCCGATGCTTCCCTTAAGGTATACTGTATCCCGTGGACCTTCTTATTGACAATGAAACACAGAAATTGCATCCGAATTTAATACAACAGGCACAATACCGACTTAAGTACAAGAGGAGTGCCACTCTAACTTTCTATGATTTGAATATCTCCTGTGAGTCCAGTTTTGATTCCGATGCTTCACTACAGGTTTACTGTATCCCTTGGACCTTCTTATTGACGATGAAACACAGAAATTGCATCCGAATTTAATACAAAAGGCACAATGGCGACTTAAGCACAAGAAGACTGACACTCTCACTTTCCATGAATTGAACCTCTCCTGTGAGTCCAGTTTTAGATTCCTATGCTTCACTTCAGGTTTACTGTAGCCCTTGGACCTTCTTATAGACGATGAAACACAGAAATTGCATCCGAATTTAATACAAATGGCACAATGCCGTCTGAAGTACAACAGGACTGACACTCTTACATTCTATGATTTGAACCTCTCCTGTGAGTCCAGTTTTAGATTCCGATGCTTCACTACCGGTTTACTGTATCCCTTGGACCTTCTTATTGACGATGAAACACAGAAATTGCATCCGAATTTAATACAAAAGACACAATGCCGACTTAAGTACAAGAGGGCTGACACTCTAAGTTTCTATGATTTAGACATCTCCAGTGAGTCCACTTTTAGTTTCTGATGCTTCACTTCAGGTTTACTGTATCCCTTGGACCTTCTTATTGACGATGAAACACAGAAATTGCATCCGAATTTCATACAAATGGCATAATGCCGACTTCATTACAAGAGGACTGACACTCTAACATACTATGATTTGATCCTCTCCTGTGGGTCCAGTTTTATATTCCGATGCTTCCCTTAAGGTATACTGTATCCCTTGGACCTTCTTATTGACGATGAAACACAGAAATTGCAACCGAATTTAATACAAATGGCACAATGCCGTCTTAAGTATAAGAGGACTGACACTCTCACTTTCTATGATTTGAACCCCTCCTGTGAGTCCAGTTTTAGGTTCCGTAGCTTCACTACAGGTTTACTGTATCCCTTGGACCTTCTTATTGACGATGAAACACAGAGTTTGCATCCGAATTTAATACAAAAGGCACAATGCCGACTTAAGTACAAGACGGCTGACAGTCTAACTTTCTATGATTTGAACCTCTCCTGTGAGTCCAGTTTTAGATTCCGATGCTTCACTTCATTTTTACTGTATACCTTGCACCTTCTTATTGACGATGAAACACAGAAATTGCATCCGAATTTAATACAAATGGCATAATGTCGACTTAATTACAAGAGGTCTGACACTCTCACTTTCTATAATTTGAACCTCTCCCGTGAGTTCCAGTTTTAGATTCCGATGCTTCACTTCAGGTTTACTGTATCCCCTTTGACCTTCGTATTGACGATGAAACACAGAAATTGCATCCGACTTTAATACAAATGGCACAATGCCGACTTAAGTACAAGAGGACTGACACTCTCACTTTCTGTGATTTGAAACCTCTCCTGTGAGTCCAGTTTAGATTCCGATGCTTGACTTCAGGTTTACTGTATACCTTGCACCTTGTTGTTGACGATGAGACACAGAAATTGCATCGGAATTAAATTCAAAATGCACAATGCCGACTTAAGTACAAGAGGACTGACACTCAAACTTTCTATGATCTGAATCTCTATTTTGAGTCCTGTTTTAGATTCCGATGCTTCACTTCAGGTTTACTGTATCCCTTGGACCTTCTTATTGACGATGAAAACACAGAAATTGCATCGGAATTTAATACAAAAGGCACAATGCCGACTTAAGTAAAAGAGGACTAACACTCTAACTTTCTATGATTTGAACCCCTCCTGTGAGTCCAGTTTTAGATTCCGATGCTTCACTTCAGGTTTACTGTATCCCTTGGACCTTCTTATTGACGATTAAACACAGAAATTGCATCCGAATTTAATACAAAAGGCACAATGCCGACTTAAGTAAAAGAGGACTGACACTCTAACATTCTATGATTTGATCCTCCCTGTGGGTCCAGTTTTATATTCCGATGCTTCCCTTAAGGTATACTGTATCCCTTGGACCTTCTTATTGACGATGAAACACAGAAATTGCAACCGAATTTAATACAAATGGCACAATGCCGTCTTAAGTATAAGAGGACTGACACTCTCACTTTCTATGATTTGAACCCCTCCTGTGAGTCCACTTTTAGATTCCGATGCTTCACTACAGGTTTACTGTATCCCTTGGACCTTCTTATTGACGATGAAACACAGAGTTTGCATCCGAATTTAATACAAAAGGCACAATGCCGACTTAAGTACAAGACGGCTGACAGTCTAACTTTCTATGATTTAACCTCTCCTGTGAGTCCAGTTTTAGATTCCGATGCTTCACTTCAGGTTTACTGTATCCCTTGGACCTTGTTATTGACGATGAAACACAGAAATTGGATCCGAATTTAATACAAAAGGCACAATGGCGACTTAAGCACAAGAAGGCTGACACTCCTCACTTTCCATGATTTGAACCTCTTCTGTGAGTCCAGTTTTAGATTCCGATGCTTCACTTCAGGTTTACTGTATCCCTTGGACCTTCTTATTGACGATTAAACACAGAAATTGCATCCGAATTTAATACAAATGGCACAATCCGACTTAAGTAAAAGAGGACTGACACTCTAACATACTATCATTTGATCCTCTCCTGTGGATCCAGTTTTATATTCCGATGCAACCCTTAAGGTATACTGTATCCCTTGGACCTTCTTATTGACGATGAAACACAGAAATTGCAACCGAATTTAATACAAATGGCACAATGCTGTCTTAAGTATAAGAGGACTGACACTCTTACTTTCTATGATTTGAACCCCTCCTGTGAGTCCAGTTTTAGATTCCGATGCTTCACTACAGGTTTACTGTATCCCTTGGGCCTTCTTTTTGACGATGAAACACAGAGTTTGCATCCGAATTTAATACAAAAGGCACAATGCCGACTTAAGTACAAGACGGCTGACAGTCTAACTTTCTATGATTTGAACCTCTCCTGTGAGTCCAGTTTTTAGATTCCGATGCTTCACTTCATTTTTACTGTATACCTTGCACCTTCTTATTGACGATGAAACACAGAAATTGCATCCGAATTTAATACAAATGGCATAATGTCGACTTAATTACAACAGGTCTGACACTCTCACTTTCTATAATTTGAACCTCTCCTGTGAGTCCAGTTTTAGATTCCGATGCTTCACTTCAGGTTTACTGTATCCCTTTGACCTTCTTATTGACGATGAAACACAGAAATTGCATCTGAATTTAATACAAATGGCACAATGCCGACTTAAGTACAAGAGGACTGACACTCTCACTTTCTATGATTTGAACCTTTCCTGTGAGTCCAGTTTTAGATTCCGATGCTTCACTTTAGGTTTACTGTATACCTTGCAGCTTCTTATTGACGATGAGACACAGAAATTGCATCGGAATTTAATACAAATGGCACAATGCCGACTTGAGTACAAGAGGACAGACACTCTCACTTTCTATGATTTGAACCTCTCCTGTGAGTCCAGTTTTAGATTCCGATACTTCACTTCAGGTTTGCTGTATCCCTTGGACCGTCTTATTGACGATGAAACACAGAAATTGCATCCGAATTTGATACAAATGGCGCAATGCCGTCTTAAGTAAAAGAGGACTGACACTCTCACTTTCTATAATTTGAACCTCTCCTGTGAGTCCAGTTTTAGATTCCGATGCTTGACTTCAGGTTTACTGTATCCCTTGGACATTCTTATTGACGATGAAACACAGAAATTGCATCCGAATTTAATACAAAAGGCACAATGGCAACTTAAGTACAAGAGGACTGACACTCTCACTTTCCATGATTTGAACCTCTCCTGTGAGTCCAGTTGTAGTTTCCGAAACTTCACTTCAGGTTTACTGTATAGCTTGCACCTTCTTATTGACGATGAAACACAGAAATTGCATCGGAATAAAATTCAAAAGGCACAATGCCGACTTAAGTACAAGAGGACTGACATTCTCACTTTCTATGATTTGAACCACTCCTGTGAGTCCAGTTTTACATTCCGATGCTTCACTTCAGGTTTACTGTATCCCTTGACCTTCTTATTGACGATGAAACACAGAAATTGAATCCGAAGTATATACAAATGGCATTATGCCGACTTAATTACAAGTGGACTGACACTCTCAGTTTCTATAACTTGAACCTCTCCTGTGAGTCCAATTTCAGATTCCGATGCTTCACTGCTGGTTTACTGTATTCCTTGGACCTTCTTATTGACGATGAAACACAGAAATTGCATCCGATTTAATACAAAATGCACAAAGCCGACTTAAGTACAAGAGGACTGACACTCTCAATTTCTATGATTTGAACCTCTCCTGTGAGTCCAGTTTTAGATTCCGATGATTCACTTCATATTTACTGTATACCTTGCACCTTCTTATTGACGATGGAACACAGAAATTGCATCGGAATTAAATTCAAAAGGCACAATGCCGACTTAAGCACAACAGGACTGGCACTCTAACTTTCTATGATATGAACCTCTCCTGTGAGTCCAGTTTTAGATTCCGATGCTTCACTTCAGGTTTACTGTATCCCTTGGACCTTCTTATTGACGATGAAACACAGAAATTGCATCCGAATTTAATACAAAAGTCACAATACCTACTTAGGTACGAGTGACACTATAACTTTCTATGATTTGAACCTCTCCTGTGAGTCCACTTTTAGAATCCGATGCTTCACTTTAGGTTTACTGTATTCCTTAGACCTTCTTATTGACGATGAAACACAGAAATTGCATCCGAATTTAAAACAAAAGGCACAATGGCGACTTAAGCACATGAAGACTGACACTCTCACTTTCCATGAATTGAACCTCTCCTGTGAGTCCAGTTTTAGATTCCGATGCTTCACTTCCGGTTTAGTGAATACCTTGCACCTTCTTATTGACGACGAAACACAGAAATTGCATCGGAATTTAATACAAAAGGCACATTGCCGACATAAGTAAAAGAAGACTGACACTCTAACTTTCTATGATTTGAACCTCTCCTGTGAGTCCAGTTTTAGATTCCGATGCTCCACTTCAGGTTTACTGTATCCCTTGGACCTTCTTATTGACGATTAAACACAGAAATTGCATCCGAATTTAATACAAAAGGCACAATGCTGACTTAAGTAAAAGTGGACTGACACTCTAACATTCTATGATTTGGTCCTCTCCTGTGGGTCCAGTTTTAGATTCCGATGCTTCCCTTAAGGTATACTGTATCCCGTGGACCTTCTTATTGACAATGATACACAGAAATTGCATCCGAATTTAATACAACAGGCACAATACCGACTTAAGTACAAGAGGAGTGCCACTCTAATTTTCTATGATTTGAATATCTCCTGTGAGTCCAGTTTTAGATTCCGATGCTTCACTACAGGTTTACTGTATCCCTTGGACCTTCTTATTGACGATGAAACACAGAAATTGCATCCGAATTTAATACAAAAGGCACAATGGCGACTTAAGCACAAGAAGACTGACACTCTCACTTTCCATGAATTGAACCTCTCCTGTGAGTCCAGTTTTAGATTCCTATGCTTCACTTCAGGTTTACTGTATCCCTTGGACCTTCTTATAGACGATGAAACACAGAAATTGCATCCGAATTTAATACAAATGGCACAATGCCGTCTTAAGTACAACAGGACTAACACTCTTACTTTCTATGATTTGAACCTCTCCTGTGAGTCCAGTTTTAGATTCCGATGCTTCACTACCGGTTTAGTGTATCCCTTGGACCTTCTTATTGACGATGAAACACAGAAATTGCATCCAAATTTAATACAAAAGACACAATGCCGACTTAAGTACAAGAGGGCTGACACTCTAAGTTTCTATGATTTGGACATCTCCAGTGAGTCCACTTTTAGTTTCCGATGCTTCACTTCAGGTTTACTGTATCCCTTGGACCTTCTTATTGACGATGAAACACAGAAATTGTATCCGAATTTCATACAAATGGCATAATGCCGACTTCATTACAAGAGGACTGACACTCTAACATACTATGATTTGATCCTCTCCTGTGGGTCCAGTTTTATATTCCGATGCTTCCCTTAAGGTATACTGTATCCCTTGGACCTTCTTATTGACGATGAAACACAGAAATTGCAACCGAATTTAATACAAATGGCACAATGCCGTCTTAAGTATAAGAGGACTGACACTCTCACTTTCTATGATTTGAACCCCTCCTGTGAGTCCAGTTTTAGGTTCCGTAGCTTCACTACAGGTTTACTGTATCCCTTGGACCTTCTTATTGACGATGAAACACAGAGTTTGCATCCGAATTTAATACAAAAGGCACAATGCCGACTTAAGTACAAGACGGCTGACAGTCTAACTTTCTATGATTTGAACCTCTCCTGTGAGTCCAGTTTTAGATTCCGATGCTTCACTTCATTTTTACTGTATACCTTGCTCCTTCTTATTGACGATGAAACACAGAAATTGCATCCGAATTTAATACAAATGGCATAATGTCGACTTAATTACAAGAGGTCTGACACTCTCACTTTCTATAATTTGAACCTCTCCTGTGAGTCCAGTTTTAGTTTCCGATGCTTCACTTTAGGTTTACTGTATACCTTGCAGCTTCTTATTGACGATGAGACACAGAAATTGCATCGGAATTTAATACAAATGGCACAATGCCGACTTGAGTACAAGAGGACTGACACTCTCACTTTCTGTGATTTGAACCTCTCCTGTGAGTCCAGTTTTAGACTCCGATACTTCACTTCAGGTTTACTGTATCCCTTGCACCTTCTTATTGACGATGAAACACAGAAATTGCATCCGAATTTAATACAAATGGCGCAATGCCGACTTAAGTACAAGAGGACTGACACTCTCACTTTCTATGATTTGAACCTCTCCTGTGAGTCCAGTTTTAGATTCCGATGCTTGACTTCAGGTTTACTGTATACCTTGCACCTTGTTGTTGACGATGAGACACAGAAATTGCATCGGAATTAAATTCAAAATGCACAATGCCGACTTAAGTACAAGAGGACTGACACTCCAACTTTCTATGATCTGAATCTCTATTTTGAGTCCTGTTTTAGATTCCGATGCTTCACTTCAGGTTTACTGTATCATTTGGACCTTCTTATTGATGATGAAACACAGAAATTGCATCGGAATTTAATACAAAAGGCACAATGCCGACTTAAGTAAAAGAGGACTGACACTCTAACTTTCTATGATTTGAACCCCTCCTGTGAGTCCAGTTTTAGATTCCGATGCTTCACTTCAGGTTTACTGTATCCCTTGGACCTTCTTATTGACGATTAAACACAGAAATTGCATCCGAATTTAATACAAAAGGCACAATGCCGACTTAAGTAAAAGAGGACTGACACTCTAACATTCTATGATTTGATCCTCCCCTGTGGGTCCAGTTTTATATTCCGATGCTTCCCTTAAGGTATACTGTATCCCTTGGACCTTCTTATTGACGATGAAACACAGAAATTGCAACCGAATTTAATACAAATGGCACAATGCCGTCTTAAGTATAAGAGGACTGACACTCTCACTTTCTATGATTTGAACCCCTCCTGTGAGTCCACTTTTAGATTCCGATGCTTCACTACAGGTTTACTGTATCCCTTGGACCTTCTTATTGACGATGAAACACAGAGTTTGCATCCGAATTTAATACAAAAGGCACAATGCCGACTTAAGTACAAGACGGCTGACAGTCTAACTTTCTGTGATTTGAACCTCTCCTGTGAGTCCAGTTTTAGATTCCGATGCTTCACTTCAGGTTTACTGAATCCCTTGGACCTTGTTATTGACGATGAAACACAGAAATTGGATCCGAATTTAATACAAAAGGCACAATGGCGACTTAAGCACAAGAAGACTGACCCTCTCACTTTCCATGATTTGAACCTCTTCTGTGAGTCCAGTTTTAGATTCCGATGCTTCACTTCAGGTTTACTGTATCCCTTGGACCTTCTTATTGACGATTAAACACAGAAATTGCATCCGAATTTAATACAAAAGGCACAATGCCGACTTAAGTAAAAGAGGACTGACACTCTAACATACTATCATTTGATCCTCTCCTGTGGATCCAGTTTTATATTCCGATGCTTCCCTTAAGGTATACTGTATCCCTTGGACCTACTTATTGACGATGAAACACAGAAATTGCAACCGAATTTAATACAAATGACACAATGCTGTCTTAAGTATAAGAGGACTGACACTCTCACTTTCTATGATTTGAACCCCTCCTGTGAGTCCAGTTTTAGATTCCGATGCTTCACTACAGGTTTACTGTATCCCTTGGACCTTCTTATTGACGATGAAACACAGAGTTTGCATCCGAATTTAATACAAAAGGCACAATGCCGACTTAAGTACAAGGCGGCTGACAGTCTAACTTTCTATGATTTGAACCTCTCCTGTGAGTCCAGATTTAGATTCCGATGCTTCACTTCATTTTTACTGTATACCTTGCACCTTCTTATTGACGATGAAACACAGAAATTGCATCCGAATTTAATACAAATGGCATAATGTCGACTTAATTACAAGAGGTCTGAACCTCTCACTTTCTATAATTTGAACCTCTCCTGTGAGTCCATTTTTAGATTCCGATGCTTCACTTCAGGTTTACTGTATCCCTTTGACCTTCTTATTGACGATGAAACACAGAAATTGCATCTGAATTTAATACAAATGGCACAATGCCGACTTAAGTACAAGAGGACTGACACTCTCACTTTCTATGATTTGAACCTTTCCTGTGAGTCCAGTTTTAGATTCCGATGCTTCACTACAGGTTTACTGTATCCCTTGGACTTTCTTAATGACGATGAAACACAGAAATTGCAGCCGAATTTAATACAAATGGCACAATACCGTCTTAAGTACAAGAGGACTGACACCCTCACTTTCTATAATTTGAACCGCTCCTGTGAGTCCAGTTTTAGATCCGATACTTCACTTCAGGTTTACTGTATCCCTTGGACCTTCTTATTGACGATGAAACACAGAAACTGCATCCGAATTTAATACAAAAGGCACAATGGCAACTTAAGTACAAGAGGACTGACACTCTCACTCTCCATGATTTGAACCTCTCCTGTGAGTCCAGTTGTAGTTTCCGAAACTTCACTTCAGGTTTACTGTATAGCTTGCACCTTCTTATTGACGATGAAACACAGAAATTGCATCGGAATAAAATTCAAAAGGCACAATGCCGACTTAAGTACAAGAGGACTGACATTCTCACTTTCTATGATTTGAACCACTCCTGTGAGTCCAGTTTTACATTCCGATGCTTCACTTCAGGTTTACTGTATCCCTAGGACCTTCTTATTGACGATGAAACACAGAAATTGAATCCGAAGTGTATACAAATGCCATAATGCCGACTTAATTACAAGAGGACTAACACTCTCAGTTTCTATAACTTGAACCTCTCCTGTGAGTCCAATTTTAGATTCCGATGCTTCACTACTGGTTTACTGTATTCCTTGGACCTTCTTATTGACGATGAAACACAGAAATTGCATTGGATTTAATACAAAATGCACAAAGCCGACTTAAGTACAAGAGGACTGACACTCTCATTTTCTATGATTTGAACCTCTCCTGTGAGTACAGTTTTAGATTCCGATGATTCACTTCATATTTACTGTATACCTTGCACCTTCTTATTGACGATGGAACACAGAAATTGCATCGGAATTAAATTCAAAAGGCGCAATGCCGACTTAAGCACAACAGGACTGGCACTCTAACTTTCTATGATATGAACCTCTCCTGTGAGTCCAGTTTTAGATTCCGATGCTTCACTTCAGGTTTACTGTATCCCTTGGACCTTCTTATTGACGATGAAACACAGAAATTGCATCGCAATTTAATACAAAAGGCACAATACCGACTTAAGTACAAGATAAGTGACACTCTAATTTTCTATGATTTGAACCTCTCCTGTGAGTCCAGTTTTAGATTCCGATGCTTCACTTCGGGTTTACTGTATCCCTTGGACGTTCTTATTGACGATGAAACACAGAAATTGCATCCGAATTTAATACAAAAGTCACAATACCTACTTAGGTACAAGAGGAGTGACACTATAAATTTCTATGATTTGAACCTCTCCTGTGAGTCCACTTTTAGATTCCGATGCTTCACTTCAGGTTTACTGTATCCCTTGGACCTTCTTATTGACGATGAAACAATGAAATTGCATCCGAATTTAATTCAAAAGGCACAATGCCGACTTAAGCACAAGAGTACTGGCACTCTAACTTTCTATGATATGAACCTCTCCTGTGAGTCCAGTTTTAGATTCCGATGCTTCACTTCAGGTTTACTGTATCCCTTGGACCTTCTTATTGACGATGAAACACAGAAATTGAATCGCAATTTAATACAAAAGGCACAATACCGACTTAAGTACAAGATAAGTGACACTCTAATTTTCTATGATTTGAACCTCTCCTGTGAGTCCACTTTCAGATTCCGATGCTTCACTTCAGGTTTACTGTATCCCTTGGACCTTCTTATTGACGATGAAACACAGAAATTGCATCCGAATTTAACACAAAAGGCACAATGGCGACTTAAGCACATGAAGACTGACACTCTCACTTTCCATGAATTGAACCTCTCCTGTGAGTCCAGTTTTAGATTCCTATGCTTCACTACTGGTTTACTGTATCCCTTGGACCATCTTATTGACGATGAAACACAGAAATTGCATCCGAATTTAATACAAAAGACACAATGCCGACTTAAGTACAAGAGGGCTGACACTCTAAGTTTCTATGATTTGGACATCTCCTGTGAGTCCACTATTAGTTTCCGATGCTTCACATCAGGTTTACTGTTTCCCTTGGACCTTCTTATTGACGATGAAACACAGAAATTGCATCCGAATTTCATACAAATGGCATAATGCCGACTTCATTACAAGAGGACTGACACTCTCACATTCTATGATTTGAACCTCTCCTGTGAGTCCAGTTTTAGATTCCGATGCTTCACTTCAGGTTTACTGTATCCCTTTTACCTTCTTATTGACGATGAAACACAGAAATTGCATCCGAATTTAATACAAAAGGCACAATGGCGACTTTGGTACAAGAGGACTGACACTCTCACTTTCCATGATTTGAACTTCTCCTGTGAGACCAGTTTTAGATTCCGATGCTTTACTTCAGGTTTACTGTATACCTTGGACCTTCTTATTGACGATGAATCACTGAAATTGCACCGAATTTAATACAAAAGGCACAATGGCGACTTAAGTACAAGAGGACTGACACTCTCACTTTCCATGATTTGAACCTCTCCTGTGAGTCCAGTTGTAGATTCCGAAGCTTCACTTCAGGTTTACTGTATACCTTGCACCTTCTTATTGACGATGAAACACAGAAATTGCATCGGAATTAAATTCAAAAGGCACAATGCCGACTTAAGCACAAGAGGACTGGCACTCTAACTTTCTATGATATGAACCTCTCCTGTGAGTCCAGTTTTAGATTCCGATGCTTCACTTCAGGTTTACTGTATCCCTTGGACCTTCTTATTGACGATGAAACACAGAAATAGCATCCGAATTTAAAACAAAAGGCACAATGGCGACTTAAGCACATGAAGACTGACACTCTCACTTTCCATGAATTGAACCTCTCCTGTGAGTCCAATTTTAGATTCCGATGCTTCACTTCAGGTTTAGTGTATACCTTGCACCTTCTTATTGACGATGAAACACAGAAATTGCATCGGAATGTAATACAAAAGGCACATTGCCGACATAAGTAAAAGAAGACTGACACTCTAACTTTCTATGATTTGAACCTCTCTTGTGAGTCCAGTTTTAGATTCCGATGCTTCACTTCAGGTTTACTGTATCCCTTGGACCTTCTTATTGACGATTAAACACAGAAATTGCATCCGAATTTAATACAAAAGGCACAATGCCGACTTAAGTAAAAGTGGACTGACACTCTAACATTCTATGATTTGATCCTCTCCTGTGGGTCCAGTTTTAGATTCCGATGCTTCCCTTAAGGTATACTGTATCCCTTGGACCTTCTTATTGACAATGAAACACAGAAATTGCATCAGAATTTAATACAACAGGCACAATACCGACTTAAGTACAGGAGGAGTGCCACTCTAACTTTCTATGATTTGAACCTCTCCTGTGAGTCCAGTTTTAGATTCCGATGCTTCACTTCAGGTTTACTGTATCCCTTGGACCTTCTTATTGACGATGAAACAATGAAATTGCATCCGAATTTAAAACAAAAGGCACAATGGCGACTTAAGCACATGAAGACTGACACTCTCACTTTCCATGAATTGAACCTCTCCTGTGAGTCCAGTTTTAGATTCCGATGCTTCACTTCAGGTTTAGTGTATACCTTGCACCTTCTTATTTACGATGAAACACAGAAATTGCATCGGAATTTAATACAAAAGGCACATTGCCGACATAAGTAAAAGAAGTCTGACACTCTAACTTTCTATGATTTGAACCTCTCCTGTGACTCCAGTTTTAGATTCCGATGCTTCACTTCAGGTTTACTATATCCCTTGGACCTTCTTATTGACGATTAAACACAGAAATTGCATCCGAATTTAATACAAAAGGCACAATGCCGACTTAAGTAAAAGTGGACTGACACTCTAACATTCTATGATTTGATCCTCTCCTGTGGGTCCAGTTTTAGATTCCGATGCTTCCCTTAAGGTATACTGTATCCCTTGGACCTTCTTATTGACAATGAAACACAGAAATTGCATCCGAATTTAATACAACAGGCACAATACCGACTTAAGTACAAGAGGAGTGCCACTCTAACTTTCTATGATTTGAATATCTCCTGTGAGTCCAGTTTTAGATTCCGATGCTTCACTACAGGTTTACTGTATCCCTTGGACCTTCTTATTGACGATGAAACACAGAAATTGCATCCGAATTTAATACAAAAGGCACAATGGCGACTTAAGCACAAGAAGACTTACACTCTCACTTTCCATGAATTGAACCTCTCCTGTGAGTCCAGTTTTAGATTCCTATGCTTCACTACTGGTTTACTGTATCCCTTGGACCTTCTTATTGACGATGAAACACAGAAATTGCATCCGAATTTAATACAAAAGACACAATGCCGACTTAAGTACAAGAGGGCTGACACTCTAAGTTTCTATGATTTGGACATCTCCTGTGAGTCCACTTTTAGTTTCCGATGCTTCACATCAGGTTTACTGTATCCCTTGGACCTTCTTATTGACGATGAAACACAGAAATTGCATCCGAATGTCATACAAATGGCATAATGCCGACTTCATTACAAGAGGACTGACACTCTCACATTCTATGATTTGAACCTCTCCTGTGAGTCCAGTTTTAGATTCCGATGCTTCACTTCAGGATTACTGTATCCCTTGGACCTTCTTATTGACGATGAAACACAGAAATTGCATCAGAATTTAATACAAAAGGCACAATGGCGACTTTGGTACAAGAGGACTGACACTCTCACTTTCCATGATTTGAACTTCTCCTGTGAGACCAGTTTTAGATTCCGATGCTTTACTTCAGGTTTACTGTATACCTTGGACCTTCTTATTGACGATGAATCACTGAAATTGCATCCGAATTTAATACAAAAGGCACAATGGCGACTTAAGTACAAGAGGACTGACACTCTCGCTTTCCATGATTTGAACCTCTCCTGTGAGTCCAGTTGTAGATTCCGAAGCTTCACTTCAGGTTTACTGTATCCCTTGGACCTTCTTATTGACGATGAAACACAGAAATTGCATCCGAATGTCATACAAATGGCATAATGCCGACTTCATTACAAGAGGACTGACACTCTCACTTTCCATGATATGAACCTCTCCTGTGAGTCCAGTTTTAGATTCCGATGCTTCACTTCAGGTTTACTGTATCCCTTGGACCTTCTTATTGACGATGAAACACAGAAATTGAATCGCAATTTAATACAAAAGGCACAATACCGACTTAAGTACAAGATAAGTGACACTCTAATTTCCTATGATTTGAACCTCTCCTGTGAGTCCACTTTTAGATTCCGATGCTTCACTTCAGGTTTACTGTATCCCTTGGACCTTCTTATTGACGATGAAACACAGAAATTGCATCCGAATTTAAAACAAAAGGCACAATGGCGACTTAAGCACATGAAGACTGACACTCTCACTTTCCATGAATTGAACCTCTCCTGTGAGTCCAGTTTTAGATTCCGATGCTTCACTTCAGGTTTAGTGTATACCTTGCACCTTCTTATTGACGATGAAACACAGAAATTGCATCGGAATGTAATACAAAAGGCACATTGCCGACATAAGTAAAAGAAGACTGACACTCTAACTTTCTATGATTTGAACCTCTCTTGTGAGTCCAGTTTTAGATTCCGATGCTTCACTTCAGTTTTACTGTATCCCTTGGACCTTCTTATTGACGATTAAACACAGAAATTGCATCCGAATTTAATACAAAAGGCACAATGCCGACTTAAGTAAAAGTGGACTGACACTCTAACATTCTATGATTTGATCCTCTCCTGTGGGTCCAGTTTTAGATTCCGATGCTTCCCTTAAGGTATACTGTATCCCTTGGACCTTCTTATTGACAATGAAACACAGAAATTGCATCAGAATTTAATACAACAGGCACAATACCGACTTAAGTACAAGAGGAGTGCCACTCTAACTTTCTATGATTTGAATATCTCCTGTAAGTCCAGTTTTAGATTCCGATGCTTCACTACAGGTTTACTGTATCCCTAGGACCTTCTTATTGACGATGAAACACAGAAATTGCATCCGAATTTAATACAAAAGGCACAATGGCGACTTAAGCACAAGAAGACTGACACTCTCACTTTCCATGAATTGAACCTCTCCTGTGAGTTCAGTTTTAGATTCCTATGCTTCACTTCAGGTTTACTGTATCCCTTGGACTTTCTTATAGACGATGAAACACAGAAATTGCATCCGAATTTAATACAAATGGCACAATGCCGTCTTAAGTACAACTGGACTGACACTCTTACTTTCTATGATTTGAACCTCTCCTGTGAGTCCAGTTTTAGATTCCGATGCTTCACTACTGGTTTACTGTATCCCTTGGACCTTCTTATTGACGATGAAACACAGAAATTGCATCCGAATTTAATACAAAAACACAATGCCTACTTAAGTACAAGAGGGCTGACACTCTAAGTTTCTATGATTTGGACACCTCCTGTGAGTCCACTTTTAGTTTCCGATGCTTCACTTCAGGTTTACTGTATCCCTTGGACCTTCTTATTGACGATGAAACACAGAAATTGCATCCGAATTTCATACAAATGGCATAATGCCGACTTCATTACAAGAGGACTGACACTCTCACATTCTATGATTTGAACCTCTCCTGTGAGTCCAGTTTTAGATTCCGATGCTTCACTTCAGGTTTACTGTATCCCTTGGACCTTCTTATTGACGATGAAACACAGAAATTGCATCCGAATTTAATACAAAAGTCACAATACCTACTTAGGTACAAGAGGAGTGACACTATAACTTTCTATGATTTGAACCTCTCCTGTGAGTCCAGTTTTAGATTCCGATGCTTCACTTCAGGTTTAGTGTATACCTTGCACCTTCTTATTGACGATGAAACACAGAAATTGCATCCTAATTTAATACAAAAGGCACATTGCCGACATAAGTAAAAGAAGACTGACACTCTAACTTTCTATGATTTGAACCTCTCCTGTGAGTCCAGTTTTAGATTCCGATGCTTCACTTCAGGTTTACTGTATCCCTTGGACCTTCTTATTGACGATTAAACACAGAAATTGCATCCGAATTTAATACAAAAGGCACAATGCCGACTTAAGTAAAAGTGGACTGACACTCTAACATTCTATGATTTGATCTTCTCCTGTGGGTCCAGTTTTAGATTCCGATGCTTCCCTTAAGGTATACTGTATCCCTTGGACCTTCTTATTGACAATGAAACACAGAAATTGCATCCGAATTTAATACAACAGGCACAATACCGACTTAAGTACAAGAGGAGTGCCACTCTAACTTTCTATGATTTGAATATCTCCTGTGAGTCCAGTTTTAGATTCCGATGCTTCACTACAGGTTTACTGTATACCTTGGACCTTCTTATTGACGATGAAACACAGAAATTGCATCCGAATTTAATACAAAAGGCACAATGGCGACTTAAGCACAAGAAGACTGACACTCTCACTTTCCATGAATTGAACCTCTCCTGTGAGTCCAGTTTTAGATTCCTCTGCTTCACTTCAGGTTTACTGTATCCCTTGGACCTTCTTATAGACGATGAAACACAGAAATTGCATCCGAATTTAATACAAATGGCACAATGCCGTCTTAAGTACAACAGGACTGACACTCTTACATTCTATGATTTGAACCTCTCCTGTGAGTCCAGTTTTAGATTCCGATGCTTCACTACTGGTTTACTGTATCCCCTGGACCTTCTTATTGACGATGAAACACAGAAATTGCATCCGAATTTAATACAAAAGACACAATGCCGACTTAAGTACAAGAGGGCTGACACTCTAAGTTTCTATGATTTGGACATCTCCTGTGAGTCCACTTTTAGTTTCCGATGCTTCACTTCAGGTTTACTGTATCCCTTTGACCTTCTTATTGACGATGAAACACAGAAATTGCATCCGAATTTAATACAAAAGGCACAATGGCGACTTTGGTACAAGAGGACTGACACTCTCACTTTCCATGATTTGAACTTCTCCTGTGGGACCAGTTTCAGATTCCAATGCTTTACTTCTGGTTTACTGTATACCTTGGACCTTCTTATTGACGATGAAACACTGAAATTGCATCCGAATTTAATACAAAAGGCACAATGGCGACTTAAGTACAAGAGGACTGACACTCTCACTTTCCATGATTTGAACCTCTCCTGTGAGTCCAGTTGTAGATTCCGAAGCTTCACTTCGGGTTTACTGTATACCTTGCACCTTCTTATTGACGATGAAACACAGAAATTGCATCGGAATTAAATTCAAAAGGCACAACGCCGACTTAAGCACAAGAGGACTGCCACTCTAACTTTCTATGATATGAACCTCTCCTGTGAGTCCAGTTTTAGATTCCGATGCTTCACTTCAGGTTTACTGTATCCCTTGGACCTTCTTATTGACGATGAAACACAGAAATTGAATCGCATTTTAATACAAAAGGCACAATACCGACTTAAGTACAAGATAAGTGACACTCTAATTTTCTATGATTTGAACCTCTCCTGTGAGTCCAGTTTTAGATTCCGATGCTTCACTTCAGGTTTACTGTATCCCTTGGACGTTCTTATTGACGATGAAACACAGAAATTGCATCCGAATTTAATACAAAAGTCACAATACCTACTTAGGTACAAGATTAGTGACACTATAACTTTCTATGATTTGAACCTCTCCTGTGAGTCCACTTTTAGATTCCGATGCTTCACTTCAGGTTTACTGTATCCCTTGGACCTTCTTATTGACGTTGAAACACAGAAATTGCATCCGAATTTAATACAAAAGGCACAATGGCGACTTAAGCACATGAAGACTGACACTCTCACTTTCCATGAATTGAACCTCTCCTGTGAGTCCAGTTTTAGATTCCGATGCTTCACTTCAGGTTTAGTGTATACCTTGCACCTTCTTATTGACGATGAAACACAGAAATTGCATCGGAATTTAATACAGAAGGCACATTGCCGACATAAGTAAAAGAAGACTGACACTCTAACTTTCTATGATTTGAACCTCTCCTGTGAGTCCAGTTTTACATTCCGATGCTTCACTTCAGGTTTACTGTATCCCTTGGACCTTTTTATTGACGATTAAACACAGAAATTGCATCCGAATTTAATACAAAAGGCACAATACCGACTTAAGTAAAAGTGGACTGACACTCTAACATTCTTTGATTTGATCCTCTCCTGTGGGTCCAGTTTTAGATTCCGATGCTTCCCTTAAGGTATACTGTATCCCTTGGACCTTCTTATTGACAATGAAACACAGAAATTGCATCCGAATTTAATACAACAGGCACAATACCGACTTAAGTACAAGAGGAGTGCCACTCTAACTTTCTATGATTTGAATATCTCCTGTGAGTCCAGTTTTAGATTCCGATGCTTCACTACAGGTTTACTGTATCCCTTGGACCTTCTTATTGACGATGAAACACAGATATTGCATCCGAATTTAATACAAAAGGCACAATGGCGACTTAAGCACAAGAAGACTGACACTCTCACTTTCCATGAATTGAACATCTCCTGTGAGTCCAGTTTTAGATTCCTATGCCTCACTTCAGGTTTACTGTATCCCTTGACCTTCTTATAGACGATGAAACACAGAAATTGCATCCGAATTTAATACAAATGGCACAATGCCGTCTTAAGTACAACAGGACTGACACTCTTACTTTCTATGATTTGAACCTCTCCTGTGAGTCCAGTTGTAGATTCCGATGCTTCACTACTGGTTTACTGTATCCCTTGGACCTTCTTATTGACGATGAAACACAGAAATTGCATCCGAATTTAATACAAAAGACACAATGCCGACTTAAGTACAAGAGGGCTGACACTCTAAGTTTCTATGATTTGGACATCTCCTGTGAGTCCACTTTTAGTTTCCAATGCTTCACTTCAGGTTTACTGTATCCCTTGGACCTTCTTATTGACGATGAAACACAGATATTGCATCCGAATTTCATACAAATGGCATAATGCCGACTTCATTACAAGAGGACTGACACTCTCACATTCTATGATTTGAACCTCTCCTGTGAGTCCAGTTTTAGATTCCGATGCTTCACTTCAGGTTTACTGTATTCCTTGGACCTTCTTATTGACGATGAAACACAGAAATTGCATCCGAATTTAATACAAAAGGCACAATGGCGACTTTGGTACAAGAGGACTGACACTCTCACTTTCCATGATTTGAACTTCTCTTGTGAGACCAGTTTTAGATTCCGATGCTTTACTTTAGGTTTACTGTATACCATGGACCTTCTTATTGACGATGAAACACTGAAATTGCATCCGAATTTAATACAAAAGGCACAATGGCGACTTAAGTACAAGAGGACTGACACTCTCACTTTCCATGATTTGAACCTCTACTGTGAGTCCAGTTGTAGATTCCGAAGCTTCACTTCAGGTTTACTGTATACCTTGCACCTTCTTATTGACGATGGAACACAGAAATTGCATCAGAATTAAATTCAAAAGGCACAATGCCGACTTAAGTACAACAGGACTGACACTCTAACTTTCTATGATATAAACCTCTCTTGTGAGTCCAGTTTTAGATTCCGATGCTTCACTTCAGGTTTACTGTATCCCTTGGACCTTCTTATTGACGATGAAACACAGAAATTGCATCCGAATTTAATACAAAAGGCACAATGGCGACTTAGGTACAAGAGGACTGACACTCTCACTTTCCATGATTTGAACTTCTCCTGTGAGACCATTTTTAGATTTCGATGCTTCACTTCAGGTTTACTGTATACCTTGGACCTTCTTATTGACGATGAAACACAGAAATTGCATCCGAATTTAATACAAAAAGCACAATGGCGACTTAAGTACAAGAGGACTGACACTCTCACTCTCCATGATTTGAACCTCTCCTGTGAGACCAGTTTTAGATTCCGATGCTACACTTCAGGTTTACTGTATACCTTGCACCTTCTTATTGACGATGAAACACAGAAATTGCATCCGACTTTAATACAAATGACATAATGCCAACTTCATTACAAGAGGACTGACACTCTCACATTCTATGATTTGATCCTCAGCTGTGGGTCCAGTTTTACATTCTGATGCTTTCCTTAAGGTATACTCTATCCCTTGGACCTTCTTATTGACAATGAAACACAGAAATTGCATCCGAATTTAATACAAAAGGCACAATACCGACTTAAGTACAAGAGGAGTGACACTCTAACATTCTATGATTTGAATATCTCCTGTGAGTCCAGTTTTGCATTCCGATGCTTCACTTCAGGTTTACTGTATCCCTTGGACCTTCTTATAGACGATGAAACACAGAAATTGCATCCGAATTTAATACAAAAGGCACAATGGCGACTTAAGTACAAGAGGACTGACACTCTCACTTTCTATGATTTGAACCTCTCCTGTGAGTCCAGTTGTAGATAATGCCGACTTCTTTGTAAGAGGACTGACACTCTCACATTCTATGATTTGAACCTCTCCTGTGAGTCCAGTTATAGATTCCGATGCTTCACTTCAGGTTTACTGTATCCCTTGGACCTTCTTATTGACGATAAAACACTGAAATTGCATCCAAATTTAATACAAAAGGCACAAAGGCGAATTAGGTACAAGAGGACTGACACACTCACTTTCCATGATTTGAACTTCTCCTGTGAGACCAGTTTTAGATTCCGATGCTTCACTTCAGGTTTACTGTATACCTTGGACCTTCTTATTGACGATGAAACACAGAAATTGCATCCGAATTTAATACAAAAGGCACAATGGCGACTTAAGTACAAGAGGACTGACACTCTCACTTTCCATGATTTGAACCTCTCCTGTGAGTCCAGTTGTAGATTCCGAAGCTTCACTTCAGGTTTACTGTATCCCTTGGCCCATCTTATTGACGATGAAACACAGAAATTGCATCCGAATTTCATACAAATGGCATAATGCCGACTTCATTACAAGAGGACTGACACTCTCACATTCTATGATTTGAACCTCTCCTGTGAGTCCAGTTTTAGATTCCGATGCTTCAGTTCAGGTTTACTGTATCCCTTGGACCTTCTTATTGACGATGAAACACAGAAATTGCATCCGAATTTAATACAAAAGGCACAATGGCGACTTTGGTACAAGAGGACTGACACTCTCACTTTCCATGATTTGAACTTCTCCTGTGAGACCAGTTTTAGATTCCGATGCTTCACTTCAGGTTTACTGTATACCTTGGACCTTCTTATTGACGATGAAACACAGAAATTGCATCCGAATTTAATACAAAAGGCACAATGGCGACTTAAGTACAAGAGGACTGACACTCTCACTTTCCATGATTTGAACCTCTCCTGTGAGTCCAGTTGTAGATTCCGAAGCTTCACTTCAGGTTTACTGTATACCTTGCACCTTCTTATTGACGATGAAACACAGAAATTGCATCGGAAAAAATTCAAAAGGCACAATGCCGACTTAAATACAAGAGGACTGACATTCTCACTTTCTACGATTTGAACCACTCCTGTGAGTCCAGTTTTACATTCCGATATTCACTTCAGGTTTACTGTATCCCCTGGACCTTCTTATTGACGATGAAACACAGAAATTGAATCCGAAGTATATACAAATGGCATAATGCCGACTTAGTTACAAGAGGACTGACACTCTCAGTTTCTATAACTTGAACCTCTCCTGTGAGTCCAGTTTAAGATTCCGATGCTTCACTACAGGTTTACTGTATTCCTTGGACCTTTTTATTGACAATGAAACACAGAAATTGCATCCCATTTAATAAAAATTGCACAATGCCGACTTAAGTACAAGAGGACTGACACTCTCACTCTTTATGATTTGAACCTCTCCTGTGAGTCCAGTTTTAGAATCCGATTCTTCACTTCATGTTTACTGTATACCTTGCACCTTCTTATTGACGATGGAACACAGAAATTGCATCGGAATTAAATTCAAAAGGCACAATGCCGAATTAAGTACTAGAGGACTGACACTCTAACTTTCTATGATATAAACCTCTCCTGTGAGTCCAGTTTTAGATTCCGATGCTTCACTTCAGGTTTACTGTATCCCTTGGACCTTCTTATTGGCAATGAAACACAGAAATTGCATCCGAAATTAATACAAAAGGCACAATGGCGACTTAGGTACAAGAGGACTGACACTCTCACTTTCCATGATTTGAACTTCTCCTGTGAGACCAGTTTTAGATTCCGATGCTTCACTTCAGGTTTACTGTATACCTTGGACCTTCTTATTGACGTTGAAACACAGTAATTGCATCCGAATTTAATACAAAGGGCACAATGGCGACTTAAGTACAAGAGGACTGACACTCTCACTCTCCATGATTTGAACCTCTGCTGTGAGACCAGTTTTAGATTCCGATGCTACACTTCAGGTTTACTGTATACCTTGCACCTTCTTATTGACGATGAAACACAGAAATTGCATCCGACTTTAATACAAATGACATAATGCCGACTTCATTACAAGAGGACTGACACTCTCACATTCTATGATTTGATCCTCTCCTGTGGGTCCAGTTTTTGATTCTGATGCTTTCCTTAAGGTATACTCTATCCCTTGGACCTTCTTATTGACAATGAAACACAGAAATTACATCCGAATTTAATGCAAAAGGCACAATACCGACTTAAGTACAAGAGGAGTGACACTCTAACTTTCTATGATTTGAATATCTCCTGTGAGTCCAGTTTTGCATTCCGATGCTTCACTTCAGGTTTACTGTATCCCTTGGACATTCTTATAGACGATGAAACACAGAAATTGCATCCGAATTTAATACAAATGGCACAATGCCGTCTTAAGTACAACAGGACTGACACTCTCACTTTATATGATTTGAACCTCTCCTGTGAGTCCAGTTTTAGATTCCGATGCTTCACTACAGGTTTACTGTATTCCTTGGACCTTCTTACTGACGATGAAACACTGAAATTGCATCCGAATTTAATACAAAGGGCACAATGCCGACTTAAGTATAAGAGGGCTGACACTCTAAGTTTCTATGATTTGGACATCTCCTGTGAGTCCAGTTTTAGATTCCGATGCCTTACTTCAGGTTTACTGTATCCCTTGGACCTTCTTATTGACGATGAAACACAGAAATTGCATCCGAATTTAATACAAATGGCATAATGCCGACTTCTTTGTAAGAGGACTGACACTCTCACATTCTATGATTTGAACCTCTCCTGGGAGTCCAGTTTTAGATTCCAATGCTTCACTTCAGGTTTACTGTATCCCTTGGACCTTCTTATTGACGATAAAACACTGAAATTGCATCCGAATTTAATACAAAAGGCACAATGGCGACTTTGGTACAAGAGGACTGACACTCTCACTTTCCATGATTTGAACTTCTCCTGTGAGACCAGTTTTAGATTCCGATGCTTTACTTCAGGTTTACTGTATACCTTGGACCTTCTTATTGACGATGAAACACTGAAATTGCATCCGAATTTAATACAAAAGGCACAATGGCGACTTAAGTACAAGAGGACTGACACTCTCACTTTCCATGATTTGAACGTCTCCTGTGAGTCCAGTTGTAGATTCCGAAGCTTCACTTCAGGTTTATTGTATATCTTGCACCTTCTTATTGACGATGAAACACAGAAATTGCATCGGAATAACATTCAAAAGGCACAATGCCGACTTAAATACAAGAGGACTGACATTCTCACTTTCTACGATTTGAACCACTCCTGTGAGTCCAGTTTTACATTCCGATATTCACTTCAGGTTTACTGTATCCCTTGGACCTTCTTATTGACGATGAAACACAGAAATTGAATCCGAAGTATATACAAATGGCATAAGGCCGACTTAGTTACAAGAGGACTGACACTCTCAGTTTCTATAAGTTGAACCTCTCCTGTGAGTCCAGTTTTAGATTCCGATGCTTCACTACAGGTTTACTGTATTCCTTGGACCTTCTTATTGACAATGAAACACAGAAATTGCATCCGATTTAATAAAAATTGCACAATGCCGACTTAAGTACAAGAGGACTGACACTCTCACTCTTTATGATTTGAACCTCTCCTGTGAGTCCAGTTTTAGATTCCGATTCTTCACTTCATGTTTACTGTATACCTTGCACCTTCTTATTGACGATGGAACACAGAAATTGCATCAGAATTAAATTCAAAAGGCACAATGCCGACTTAAGTACAACAGGACTGACACTCTAACTTTCTATGATATAAACCTCTCCTGTGAGTCCAGTTTTAGATTCCGATGCTACACTTCAGGTTTACTGTATCCCTTGGACCTTCTTATTGACGATGAAACACAGAAATTGCATCCGAATTTAATACAAAAGCCACAATGGTGACTCAGGTACAAGAGGACTGACACTCTCACTTTCCATGATTTGAACTTCTCCTGTGAGACCAGTTTTAGATTCCGATGCTTCACTTCAGGTTTACTGTATACCTTGGACCTTCTTATTGACGATGAAACACAGAAATTGCATCCGAATTTAATACAAAAGGCACAATGGCGACTTAAGTACAAGAGGACTGACACTCTCACTCTCCTTGATTTGAACCTCTCCTGTGAGACCAGTTTTAGATTCCGATGCTACACTTCAGGTTTACTGTATACCTTGCACCTTCTTATTGACGATGAAACACAGAAATTGCATCCGACTTTAATACAAATGACATAATGCCGACTTCATTACAAGAGGACTGACACTCTCACATTCTATGATTTGATCCTCTCCTGTGGGTCCAGTTTTAGATTCTGATGCTTTCCTTAAGGTATACTCTATCCCTTGGACCTTCTTATTGACAATGAAACACAGAAATTGCATCCGAATTTAATACAAAAGGCACAATACCGACTTAAGTACAAGAGGAGTGACACTCTAACATTCTATGATTTGAATATCTCCTGTGAGTCCAGTTTTGCATTCCGATGCTTCACTTCAGGTTTACTGTATCCCTTGGACCTTCTTATAACGATGAAACACAGAAATTGCATCCGAATTTAATACAAAAGGCACTATGGCGACTTAAGTACAAGAGGACTGACACTCTCACTTTCTATGATTTGAACCTCTCCTGTGAGTCCAGTTTTAGATTCCGATGCTTCACTTCAGGTTTACTGTATCCCTTGGACCTTCTTATTGACGATAAAACACTGAAATTGCATCCGAATTTAATACAAAAGGCACAAAGGCGAATTAGGTACAAGAGGACTGACACTCTCACTTTCCATGCTTTGAACTTCTCCTGTGAGACCAGTTTTAGATTCCGATGCTTCACTTCAGGTTTACTGTATACCTTGGACGTTCTTATTGACGATGAAACACAGAAATTGCATCCGAATTTAATACAAATGACATAATGCCGACTTCATTACAAGAGGACTGACACTCTCACATTCTATGATTTGATCCTCTCCTGTGGGTCCAGTTTTTGATTCTGATGCTTTCCTTAAGGTATACTCTATCCCTTGGACCTTCTTATTGACAATGAAACACAGAAATTACATCCGAATTTAATACAAAAGGCACAATACCGACTTAAGTACAAGAGGAGTGACACTCTAACTTTCTATGATTTGAATATCTCCTGTGAGTCCAGTTTTGCATTCCGATGCTTCACTTCAGGTTTACTGTATCCCTTGGACATTCTTATAGACGATGAAACACAGAAATTGCATCCGAATTTAATACAAATGGCACAATGCCGTCTTAAGTACAACAGGACTGACACTCTTACTTTATATGATTTGAACCTCTCCTGTGAGTCCAGTTTTAGATTCCGATGCTTCACTACAGGTTTACTGTATCCCTTGGACCTTCTTACTGACGATGAAACACTGAAATTGCATCCGAATTTAATACAAAAGGCACAATGCCGACTTAAGTACAAGAGGGCTGACACTCTAAGTTTCTATGATTTGAACATCTCCTGTGAGTCCAGTTTTAGATTCCGATGCTTCACTTCAGGTTTACTGTATCCCTTGGACCTTCTTATTGACGATGAAACACAGAAATTGCATCCGAATTTAATACAAATGGCATAATGCCGACTTCTTTGTAAGAGGACTGACACTCTCACATTCTATGATTTGAACCTCTCCTGTGAGTCCAGTTTTAGATTCCGATGCTTCACTTCAGGTTTACTGTATCCCTTGGACCTTCTTATTGACGATAAAACACTGAAATAGCATCCGAATTTTATACAAAAGGCACAATGGCGACTTTGGTACAAGAGGACTGACACTCTCACTTTCCATGATTTGTACTTCTCCTGTGAGACCAGTTTTAGATTCCGATGCTTTACTTCAGGTTTACTGTATACCTTGGACTTTCTTATTGACGATGAAACACTGAAATTGCTTCCGAATTTAATACAAAAGGCACAATGGCGACTTAAGTACAAGAGGACTGACACTCTCACTTTCCATGATTTGAACGTCTCCTGTGAGTCCAGTTGTAGATTCCGAAGCTTCACTTCAGGTTTACCGTATACCTTGCACCTTCTTATTGACGATGAAACACAGAAATTGCATCGGAATAAAATTCAAAAGGCACAATGCCGACTTAAATACAAGAGGACTGACATTCTCACTTTCTACGATTTGAACCACTCCTGTGAGTCCAGTTTTACATTCCGATATTCACTTCAGGTTTACTGTATCCCTTGGACCTTCTTATTGACGATGAAACACAGAAATTGAATCCGAAGTATAAACAAATGGCATAAGGCCGACTTAGTTACAAGAGGACTGACACTCTAAGTTTCTATAACTTGAACCTCTCCTGTGAGTCCAGTTTTAGATTCCGATGCTTCACTACAGGTTTACTGTATTCCTTGGACCTTCTTATTGACAATGAAACACAGAAATTGCACCCGATTTAATAAAAATTGCACAATGCCGACTTAAGTACAAGAGGACTGACACTCTCACTCTTTATGATTTGAACCTCTCCTGTGAGTCCAGTTTTAGATTCCGATTCTTCACTTCATGTTTACTGCATACCTTGCACCTTCTTATTGACGATGGAACACAGAAATTGCATCAGAATTAAATTCAAAAGGCACAATGCCGACTTAAGTACAACAGGACTGACACTCTAACTTTCTATGATATAAACCTCTCCTGTGAGTCCAGTTTTAGATTCCGATGCTACACTTCAGGTGTACTGTATCCCTTGGACCTTCTTATTGACGATTAAACACAGAAATTGCATCCGAATTTAATACAAAAGGCACAATGGCGACTTAGGTACAAGAGGACTGACACTCTCACTTTCCATGATTTGAACTTCTCCTGTGAGACCAGTTTTAGATTCCGATGCTTCACTTCTGGTTTACTGTATACCTTGGACCTTCTTATTGACGATGAAACACAGAAATTGCATCCGAATTCAATACAAAAGGCACAATGGCAACTTAAGTACAAGAGGACTGACACTCTCACTCTCCATGATTTGAACCTCTCCTGTGAGACCAGTTTTAGATTCCGATGCTACACTTCAGGTTTACTGTATACCTTGCACCTTCTTATTGACGATGAAACACAGAAATTGCATCCGACTTTAATACAAATGACATAATGCCGACTTCATTACAAGAGGACTGACACTCTCACATTCTATGATTTGATCCTCTCCTGTGGGTCCAGTTTTAGATTCTGATGCTTTCCTTAAGGTATACTCTATCCCTTGGACCTTCTTATTGACAATGAAACACAGAAATTGCATCCGAATTTAATACAAAAGGCACAATACCGACTTAAGTACAAGAGGAGTGACACTCTAACATTCTATGATTTGAATATCTCCTGTGAGTCCAGTTTTGCATTCCGATGCTTCACTTCAGGTTAACTGTATCCCTTGGACCTTCTTATAACGATGAAACACAGAAATTGCATCCGAATTTAATACAAAAGGCACTATGGCGACTTAAGTACAAGAGGACTGACACTCTAACTTTCTATGATTTGAACCTCTCCTGTGAGTCCAGTTGTAGATAATGCCGACTTCTTTGTAAGAGGACTGACACTCTCACATTCTATGATTTGAACCTCTCCTGTGAGTCCAGTTTTAGATTCCGATGCTTCACTTCAGGTTTACTGTATCCCTTGGACCTTCTTATTGACGATAAAACACTGAAATTGCATCCGAATTTAATACAAAAGGCACAAAGGCGAATTAGGTACAAGAGGACTGACACTATCACTTTCCATGATTTGAACTTCTCCTGTGAGACCAGTTTTAGATTCCGATGCTTCACTTCAGGTTTACTGTATACCTTGGACGTTCTTATTGACGATGAAACACAGAAATTGCATCCGAATTTAATACAAATGACATAATGCCGACTTCATTACAAGAGGACTGACACTCTCACATTCTATGATTTGATCCTCTCCTGTGGGTCCAGTTTTTGATTCTGATGCTTTCCTTAAGGTATACTCTATCCCTTGGACCTTCTTATTGACAATGAAACACAGAAATTACATCCGAATTTAATACAAAAGGCACAATACCGACTTAAGTACAAGAGGCGTGACACTCTAACTTTCTATGATTTGAATATCTCCTGTGAGTCCAGTTTTGCATTCCGATGCTTCACTTCAGGTTTACTGTGTCCCTTGGACATTCTTATAGACGATGAAACACAGAAATTGCATACGAATTTAATACAAATGGCACAATGCCGTCTTAAGTACAACAGGACTGACACTCTTACTTTATATGATTTGAACCTCTCCTGTGAGTCCAGTTTTAGATTCCGATGCTTCACTACAGGTTTACTGTATCCCTTGGACCTTCTTACTGACGATGAAACACTGAAATTGCATCCGAATTTAATACAAAAGGCACAATGCCGACTTAAGTACAAGAGGGCTGACACTCTAAGTTTCTATGATTTGAACATCTCCTGTGAGTCCAGTTTTAGATTCCGATGCTTCACTTCAGGTTTACTGTATCCCTTGGACCTTCTTATTGACGATGAAACACAGAAATTGCATCCGAATTTAATACCAATGGCATAATGGCGACTTCTTTGTAAGAGGACTGACACTCTCACATTCTATGATTTGAACCTCTCCTGTGAGTCCAGTTTTAGATTCCGATGCTTCACTTCAGGTTTACTGTATCCCTTGGACCTTCTTATTGACGATAAAACACTGAAATAGCATCCGAATTTAATACAAAAGGCACAATGGCGACTTTGGTACAAGAGGACTGACACTCTCACTTTCCATGATTTGAACTTCTCCTGTGAGACCAGTTTTAGATTCCGATGCTTTACTTCAGGTTTACTGTATACCTTGGACCTTCTTATTGACGATGAAACACTGAAATTGCATCCGAATTTAATACAAAAGGCACAATGGCGACTTAAGTACAAGAGGACTGACACTCTCACTTTCCATGATTTGAACGTCTCCTGTGAGTCCAGTTGTAGATTCAGAAGCTTCACTTCAGGTTTACTGTATACCTTGCACCTTCTTATTGACGATGAAACACAGAAATTGCATTGGAATAAAATTTAAAAGGCACAATGCCGACTTAAATACAAGAGGACTGACATTCTCACTTTCTACGATTTGAACCACTCCTGTGAGTCCAGTTTTACATTCCGATATTCACTTCAGGTTTACTGTATCCCTTGGACTTTCTTATTGACGATGAAACACAGAAATTAAATCCGAAGTATAAACAAATGGCATAATGCCGACTTAGTTACAAGAGGTTTCTATAACTTGAACCTCTCCTGTGAGTCCAGTTTTAGATTCCGATTCTTCACTTCATGTTTACTGGATACCTTGCACCTTCTTATTGACGATGGAACACAGAAATTGCATCAGAATTAAATTCAAAAGGCACAATGCCGACTTAAGTACAACAGGACTGACACTCTAACTTTCTATGATATATACCTCTCCTGTGAGTCCAGTTTTAGATTCCGATGCTACACTTCAGGTTTACTGTATCCCTTGGACCTTCTTATTGACGATGAAACACAGAAATTGCATCCGAATTTAATACAAAAGGCACAATGGCGACTTAGGTACAAGAGGACTGACACTCTCACTTTCCATGATTTGAACTTCTCCTGTGAGACCAGTTTTAGATTCCGATGCTTCACTTCAGGTTTACTGTATACCTTGGACCTTCTTATTGACGATGAAACACAGAAATTGCATCCGAATTTAATACAAAAGGCACAATGGCGACTTAAGTACAAGAGGACTGACACTCTCACTCTCCTTGATTTGAACCTCTCCTGTGAGACCAGTTTTAGATTCCGATGCTACACTTCAGGTTTACTGTATACCTTGCACCTTCTTATTGACGATGAAACCCAGAAATTGCATCCGACTTTAATACAAATGACATAATGCCGACTTCATTACAAGAGGACTGACACTCTCACATTCTATGATTTGATCCTCTCCTGTGGGTCCAGTTTTAGATTCTGATGCTTTCCTTAAGGTATACTCTATCCCTTGGACCTTCTTATTGACAATGAAACACAGAAATTGCATCCGAATTTAATACAAAAGGCACAATACCGACTTAAGTACAAGAGGAGTGACACTCTAACATTCTATGATTTGAATATCTCCTGTGAGTCCAGTTTTGCATTCCGATGCTTCACTTCAGGTTTACTGTATCCCTTGGACCTTCTTATAACGATGAAACACAGAAATTGCATCCGAATTTAATACAAAAGGCACTATGGCGACTTAAGTACAAGAGGACTGACACTCTCACTTTCTATGATTTGAACCTCTCCTGTGAGTCCAGTTGTAGATAATGCCGACTTCTTTGTAAGAGGACTGACACTCTCACATTCTATGATTTGAACCTCTCCTGTGAGTCCAGTTTTAGATTCCGATGCTTCACTTCAGGTTTACTGTATCCCTTGGACCTTCTTATTGACGATAAAACACTGAAATTGCATCCGAATTTAATACAAAAGGCACAAAGGCGAATTAGGTACAAGAGGACTGACACTCTCACTTTCCATGCTTTGAACTTCTCCTGTGAGACCAGTTTTAGATTCCGATGCTTCACTTCAGGTTTACTGTATACCTTGGACGTTCTTATTGACGATGAAACACAGAAATTACATCCGAATTTAATACAAATGACATAATGCCGACTTCATTACAAGAGGACTGACACTCTCACATTCTATGATTTGATCCTCTCCTGTGGGTCCAGTTTTTGATTCTGATGCTTTCCTTAAGGTATACTCTATCCCTTGGACCTTCTTATTGACAATGAAACACAGAAATTACATCCGAATTTAATACAAAAGGCACAATACCGACTTAAGTACAAGATGAGTGACACTCTAACTTTCTATGATTTGAATATCTCCTGTGAGTCCAGTTTTGCATTCCGATGCTTCACTTCAGGTTTACTGTATCCCTTGGACATTCTTATAGACGATGAAACACAGAAATTGCATCCGAATTTAATACAAATGGCACAATGCCGTCTTAAGTACAACAGGACTGACTCTCTTACTTTATATGATTTGAACCTCTCCTGTGAGTCCAGTTTTAGATTCCGATGCTTCACTACAGGTTTACTGTATCCCTTGGACCTTCTTACTGACGATGAAACACTGAAATTGCATCCGAATTTAATACAAAAGGCACAATGCCGACTTAAGTACAAGAGGGCTGACACTCTAAGTTTCTATGATTTGAACATCTCCTGTGAGTCCAGTTTTAGATTCCGATGCTTCACTTCAGTTTTACTGTATCCCTTGGACCTTCTTATTGACGATAAAACACTGAAATAGCATCCGAATTTTATACAAAAGGCACAATGGCGACTTTGGTACAAGAGGACTGACACTCTCACTTTCCATGATTTGTACTTCTCCTGTGAGACCAGTTTTAGATTCCGATGCTTTACTTCAGGTTTACTGTATACCTTGGACTTTCTTATTGACGATGAAACACTGAAATTGCATCCGAATTTAATACAAAAGGCACAATGGCGACTTAAGTACAAGAGGACTGACACTCTCACTTTCCATGATTTGAACGTCTCCTGTGAGTCCAGTTGTAGATTCCGAAGCTTCACTTCAGGTTTACTGTATACCTTGCACCTTCTTATTGACGATGAAACACAGAAATTGCATCGGAATAAAATTCAAAAGGCACAATGCCGACTTAAATACAAGAGGACTGACATTCTCACTTTCTACGATTTGAACCACTCCTGTGAGTCCAGTTTTACATTCCGATATTCACTTCAGGTTTACTGTATCCCTTGGACCTTCTTATTGACGATGAAACACAGAAATTGAATCCGAAGTATAAACAAATGGCATAAGGCCGACTTAGTTACAAGAGGACTGACACTCTAAGTTTCTATAACTTGAACCTCTCCTGTGAGTCCAGTTTTAGATTCCGATGCTTCACTACAGGTTTACTGTATTCCTTGGACCTTCTTATTGACAATGAAACACAGAAATTGCGTCCGATTTAATAAAAATTGCACAATGCCGACTTAAGTACAAGAGGACTGACACTCTCACTCTTTATGATTTGAACCTCTCCTGTGAGTCCAGTTTTAGATTCCGATTCTTCACTTCATGTTTACTGCATACCTTGCACCTTCTTATTGACGATGGAACACAGAAATTGCATCAGAATTAAATTCAAAAGGCACAATGCCGACTTAAGTACAACAGGACTGACACTCTAACTTTCTATGATATAAACCTCTCCTGTGAGTCCAGTTTTAGATTCCGATGCTACACTTCAGGTGTACTGTATCCCTTGGACCTTCTTATTGACGATGAAACACAGAAATTGCATCCGAATTTAATACAAAAGGCCCAATGGCGACTTAGGTACAAGAGGACTGACACTCTCACTTTCCATGATTTGAACTTCTACTGTGAGACCAGTTTTAGATTCCGATGCTTCACTTCATTTTTACTGTATACCTTGGACCTTCTTATTGACGATGAAACACAGAAATTGCATCCGAATTCAATACAAAAGGCACAATGGCGACTTAAGTACAAGAGGACTGACACTCTCACTCTCCATGATTTGAACCTCTCCTGTGAGACCAGTTTTAGATTCCGATGCTACACTTCAGGTTTACTGTATACCTTGCACCTTCTTATTGACGATGAAACACAGAAATTGCATCCAACATTAATACAAATGACATAATGCCGACTTCATTACAAGAGGACTGACACTCTCACATTCTATGATTTGATCCTCTCCTGTGGGTCCAGTTTTAGATTCTGATGCTTTCCTTAAGGTATACTCTATCCCTTGGACCTTCTTATTGACAATGAAACACAGAAATTGCATCCGAATTTAATACAAAAGGCACAATACCGACTTAAGTACAAGAGGAGTGACACTCTAACATTCTATGATTTGAATATCTCCTGTGAGTCCCGTTTTGCATTCCGATGCTTCACTTCAGGTTAACTGTATCCCTTGGACCTTCTTATAACGATGAAACACAGAAATTGCATCCGAATTTAATACAAAAGGCACTATGGCGACTTAAGTACAAGAGGACTGACACTCTAACTTTCTATGATTTGAACCTCTCCTGTGAGTCCAGTTGTAGATAATGCCGACTTCTTTGTAAGAGGACTGACACTCTCACATTCTATGATTTGAACCTCTCCTGTGAGTCCAGTTTTAGATTCCGATGCTTCACTTCAGGTTTACTGTATCCCTTGGACCTTCTTATTGACGATAAAACACTGAAATTGCATCCGAATTTAATACAAAAGGCACAAAGGCGAATTAGGTACAAGAGGACTGACACTCTCACTTTCCATGATTTGAACTTCTCCTGTGAGACCAGTTTTAGATTCCGATGCTTCACTTCAGGTTTACTGTATACCTTGGACGTTCTTATTGACGATGAAACACAGAAATTGCATCCGAATTTAATACAAATGACATAATGCCGACTTCATTACAAGAGGACTGACACTCTCACATTCTATGATTTGATCCTCTCCTGTGGGTCCAGTTTTTGATTCTGATGCTTTCCTAAAGGTATACCCTATCCCTTGGACCTTCTTATTGACAATGAAACACAGAAATTACATCCGAATTTAATACAAAAGGCACAATACCGACTTAAGTACAAGAGGAGTGACACTCTAACTTTCTATGATTTGAATATCTCCTGTGAGTCCAGTTTTGCATTCCGATGCTTCACTTCAGGTTTACTGTATCCCTTGGACATTCTTATAGACGATGAAACACAGAAATTGCATACGAATTTAATACAAATGGCACAATGCCGTCTTAAGTACAACAGGACTGACACTCTTACTTTATATGATTTGAACCTCTCCTGTGAGTCCAGTTTTAGATTCCAATGCTTCACTACAGGTTTACTGTATCCCTTGGACCTTCTTACTGACGATGAAACACTGAAATTGCATCCGAATTTAATACAAAAGGCACAATGCCGACTTAAGTACAAGAGGGCTGACACTCTAAGTTTCTATGATTTGAACATCTCCTGTGAGTCCAGTTTTAGATTCCGATGCTTCACTTCAGGTTTACTGTATCCCTTGGACCTTCTTATTGACGATGAAACACAGAAATTGCATCCGAATTCAATACCAATGGCATAATGGCGACTTCTTTGTAAGAGGACTGACACTCTCACATTCTATGATTTGAACCTCTCCTGTGAGTCCAGTTTTAGATTCCGATGCTTCACTTCAGGTTTACTGTATCCCTTGGACCTTCTTATTGACGATAAAACACTGAAATAGCATCCGAATTTAATACAAAAGGCACAATGGCGACTTTGGTACAAGAGGACTGACACTCTCACTTTCCATGATTTGAACTTCTCCTGTGAGACCAGTTTTAGATTCCGATGCTTTACTTCAGTTTTACTGTATACCTTGGACCTTCTTATTGACGATGAAACACTGAAATTGCATCCGAATTTAATACAAAAGGCACAATGGCGACTTAAGTACAAGAGGACTGACACTCTCACTTTCCATGATTTGAACGTCTCCTGTGAGTCCAGTTGTAGATTCCGAAGCTTCACTTCAGGTTTACTGTATACCTTGCACCTTCTTATTGACGATGAAACACAGAAATTGCATCGGAATAAAATTTAAAAGGCACAATGCCGACTTAAATACAAGAGGACTGACATTCTCACTTTCTACGATTTGAACCACTCCTGTGAGTCCAGTTTTACATTCCGATATTCACTTCAGGTTTACTGTATACCTTGGACCTTCTTATTGACGATGAAACACAGAAATTGCATCCGAATTTAATACAAAAGGCACAATGGCGACTTAAGTACATGAGGACTGACACTCTCACTCTCCTTGATTTGAACCTCTCCTGTGAGACCAGTTTTAGATTCCGATGCTACACTTCAGGTTTACTGTATACCTTGCACCTTCTTATTGACGATGAAACCCAGAAATTGCATCCGACTTTAATACAAATGACATAATGCCGACTTCATTACAAGAGGACTGACACTCTCACATTCTATGATTTGATCCTCTCCTGTGGGTCCAGTTTTAGATTCTGATGCTTTCCTTAAGGTATACTCTATCCCTTGGACCTTCTTATTGACAATGAAACACAGAAATTGCATCCGAATTTAATACAAAAGGCACAATACCGACTTAAGTACAAGAGGAGTGACACTCTAACATTCTATGATTTGAATATCTCCTGTGAGTCCAGTTTTGCATTCCGATGCTTCACTTCAGGTTTACTGTATCCCTTGGACCTTCTTATAACGATGAAACACAGAAATTGCATCCGAATTTAATACAAAAGGCACCATGGCGACTTAAGTACAAGAGGACTGACACTCTCACTTTCTATGATTTGAACCTCTCCTGTGAGTCCAGTTGTAGATAATGCCGACTTCTTTGTAGGAGGACTGACACTCTCACATTCTATGATTTGAACCTCTCCTGTGAGTCCAGTTTTAGATTCCGATGCTTCACTTCAGGTTTACTGTATCCCTTGGACTTTCTTATTGACGATAAAACACTGAAATTGCATCCGAATTTAATACAAAAGGCACAAAGGCGAATTAGGTACAAGAGGACTGACACTCTCACTTTCCATGATTTGAACTTCTCCTGTGAGACCAGTTTTAGATTCCGATGCTTCACTTCAGGTTTACTGTATCCCTTGGACATTCTTATAGACGATGAAACACAGAAATTGCATCCGAATTTAATACAAATGGCACAATGCCGTCTTAAGTACAACAGGACTGACTCTCTTACTTTATATGATTTGAACCTCTCCTGTGAGTCCAGTTTTAGATTCCGATGCTTCACTACAGGTTTACTGTATCCCTTGGACCTTCTTACTGACGATGAAACACTGAAATTGCATCCGAATTTAATACAAAAGGCACAATGCCGACTTAAGTACAAGATGAGTGACACTCTAACTTTCTATGATTTGAATATCTCCTGTGAGTCCAGTTTTGCATTCCGATGCTTCACTTCAGGTTTACTGTATCCCTTGGACATTCTTATAGACGATGAAACACAGAAATTGCATCCGAATTTAATACAAATGGCACAATGCCGTCTTAAGTACAACAGGACTGACTCTCTTACTTTATATGATTTGAACTTCTCCTGTGAGTCCAGTTTTAGATTCCGATGCTTCACTACAGGTTTACTGTATCCCTTGGACCTTCTTACTGACGATGAAACACTGAAATTGCATCCGAATTTAATACAAAAGGCACAATGCCGACTTAAGTACAAGAGGGCTGACACTCTAAGTTTCTATGATTTGAACATCTCCTGTGAGTCCAGTTTTAGATTCCGATGCTTCACTTCAGTTTTACTGTATCCCTTGGACCTTCGTATTGACGATAAAACACTGAAATAGCATCCGAATTTTATACAAAAGGCACAATGGCGACTTTGGTACAAGAGGACTGACACTCTCACTTTCCATGATTTGTACTTCTCCTGTGAGACCAGTTTTAGATTCCGATGCTTTACTTCAGGTTTACTGTATACCTTGGACTTTCTTATTGACGATGAAACACTGAAATTGCATCCGAATTTAATACAAAAGGCACAATGGCGACTTAAGTACAAGAGGACTGACACTCTCACTTTCCATGATTTGAACGTCTCCTGTGAGTCCAGTTGTAGATTCCGAAGCTTCACTTCAGGTTTACTGTATACCTTGCACCTTCTTATTGACGATGAAACACAGAAATTGCATCGGAATAAAATTCAAAAGGCACAATGCCGACTTAAATACAAGAGGACTGACATTCTCACTTTCTACGATTTGAACCACTCCTGTGAGTCCAGTTTTACATTCCGATATTCACTTCAGGTTTACTGTATCCCTTGGACCTTCTTATTGACGATGAAACACAGAAATTGAATCCGAAGTATAAACAAATGGCATAAGGCCGACTTAGTTACAAGAGGACTGACACTCTAAGTTTCTATAACTTGAACCTCTCCTGTGAGTCCAGTTTTAGATTCCGATGCTTCACTACAGGTTTACTGTATTCCTTGGACCTTCTTATTGACAATGAAACACAGAAATTGCATCCGATTTAATAAAAATTGCACAATGCCGACTTAAGTACAAGAGGACTGACACTCTCACTCTTTATGATTTGAACCTCTCCTGTGAGTCCAGTTTTAGATTCCGATTCTTCACTTCATGTTTACTGCATACCTTGCACCTTCTTATTGACGATGGAACACAGAAATTGCATCAGAATTAAATTCAAAAGGCACAATGCCGACTTAAGTACAACAGGACTGACACTCTAACTTTCTATGATATAAACCTCTCCTGTGAGTCCAGTTTTAGATTCCGATGCTACACTTCAGGTGTACTGTATCCCTTGGACCTTCTTATTGACGATGAAACACAGAAATTGCATCCGAATTTAATACAAAAGGCCCAATGGCGACTTAGGTACAAGAGGACTGACACTCTCACTTTCCATGATTTGAACTTCTCCTGTGAGACCAGTTTTAGATTCCGATGCTTCACTTCATTTTTACTGTATACCTTGGACCTTCTTATTGACGATGAAACACAGAAATTGCATCCGAATTCAATACAAAAGGCACAATGGCGACTTAAGTACAAGAGGACTGACACTCTCACTCTCCATGATTTGAACCTCTCCTGTGAGACCAGTTTTAGATTCCGATGCTACACTTCAGGTTTACTGTATACCTTGCACCTTCTTATTGACGATGAAACACAGAAATTGCATCCGACTTTAATACAAATGACATAATGCCGACTTCATTACAAGAGGACTGACACTCTCACATTCTATGATTTGATCCTCTCCTGTGGGTCCAGTTTTAGATTCTGATGCTTTCCTTAAGGTATACTCTATCCCTTGGACCTTCTTATTGACAATGAAACACAGAAATTGCATCCGAATTTAATACAAAAGGCACAATACCGACTTAAGTACAAGAGGAGTGACACTCTAACATTCTATGATTTGAATATCTCCTGTGAGTCCCGTTTTGCATTCCGATGCTTCACTTCAGGTTAACTGTATCCCTTGGACCTTCTTATAACGATGAAACACAGAAATTGCATCCGAATTTAATACAAAAGGCACTATGGCGACTTAAGTACAAGAGGACTGACACTCTAACTTTCTATGATTTGAACCTCTCCTGTGAGTCCAGTTGTAGATAATGCCGACTTCTTTGTAGGAGGACTGACACTCTCACATTCTATGATTTGAACCTCTCCTGTGAGTCCAGTTTTAGATTCCGATGCTTCACTTCAGGTTTACTGTATCCCTTGGACCTTCTTATTGACGATAAAACACTGAAATTGCATCCGAATTTAATACAAAAGGCACAAAGGCGAATTAGGTACAAGAGGACTGACACTCTCACTTTCCATGATTTGAACTTCTCCTGTGAGACCAGTTTTAGATTCCGATGCTTCACTTCAGGTTTACTGTATACCTTGGACGTTCTTATTGACGATGAAACACAGAAATTGCATCCGAATTTAATACAAATGACATAATGCCGACTTCATTACAAGAGGACTGACACTCTCACATTCTATGATTTGATCCTCTCCTGTGGGTCCAGTTTTTGATTCTGATGCTTTCCTTAAGGTATACTCTATCCCTTGGACCTTCTTATTGACAATGAAACACAGAAATTACATCCGAATTTAATACAAAAGGCACAATACCGACTTAAGTACAAGAGGAGTGACACTCTAACTTTCTATGATTTGAATATCTCCTGTGAGTCCAGTTTTGCATTCCGATGCTTCACTTCAGGTTTACTGTATCCCTTGGACATTCTTATAGACGATGAAACACAGAAATTGCATACGAATTTAATACAAATGGCACAATGCCGTCTTAAGTACAACAGGACTGACACTCTTACTTTATATGATTTGAACCTCTCCTGTGAGTCCAGTTTTAGATTCCAATGCTTCACTACAGGTTTACTGTATCCCTTGGACCTTCTTACTGACGATGAAACACTGAAATTGCATCCGAATTTAATACAAAAGGCACAATGCCGACTTAAGTACAAGAGGGCTGACACTCTAAGTTTCTATGATTTGAACATCTCCTGTGAGTCCAGTTTTAGATTCCGATGCTTCACTTCAGGTTTACTGTATCCCTTGGACCTTCTTATTGACGATGAAACACAGAAATTGCATCCGAATTTAATACAAATGGCATAATGGCGACTTCTTTGTAAGAGGACTGACACTCTCACATTCTATGATTTGAACCTCTCCTGTGAGTCCAGTTTTAGATTCCGATGCTTCACTTCAGGTTTACTGTATCCCTTGGACCTTCTTATTGACGATAAAACACTGAAATAGCATCCGAATTTAATACAAAAGGCACAATGGCGACTTTGGTACAAGAGGACTGACACTCTCACTTTCCATGATTTGAACTTCTCCTGTGAGACCAGTTTTAGATTCCGATGCTTTACTTCAGGTTTACTGTATACCTTGGACCTTCTTATTGACGATGAAACACTGAAATTGCATCCGAATTTAATACAAAAGGCACAATGGCGACTTAAGTACAAGAGGACTGACACTCTCACTTTCCATGATTTGAACGTCTCCTGTGAGTCCAGTTGTAGATTCCGAAGCTTCACTTCAGGTTTACTGTATACCTTGCACCTTCTTATTGACGATGAAACACAGAAATTGCATCGGAATAAAATTTAAAAGGCACAATGCCGACTTAAATACAAGAGGACTGACATTCTCACTTTCTACGATTTGAACCACTCCTGTGAGTCCAGTTTTACATTCCGATATTCACTTCAGGTTTACTGTATACCTTGGACCTTCTTATTGACGATGAAACACAGAAATTGCATCCGAATTTAATACAAAAGGCACAATGGCGACTTAAGTACATGAGGACTGACACTCTCACTCTCCTTGATTTGAACCTCTCCTGTGAGACCAGTTTTAGATTCCGATGCTACACTTCAGGTTTACTGTATACCTTGCACCTTCTTATTGACGATGAAACCCAGACATTGCATCCGACTTTAATACAAATGACATAATGCCGACTTCATTACAAGAGGACTGACACTCTCACATTCTATGATTTGATCCTCTCCTGTGGGTCCAGTTTTAGATTCTGATGCTTTCCTTAAGGTATACTCTATCCCTTGGACCTTCTTATTGACAATGAAACACAGAAATTGCATCCGAATTTAATACAAAAGGCACAATACCGACTTAAGTACAAGAGGAGTGACACTCTAACATTCTATGATTTGAATATCTCCTGTGAGTCCAGTTTTGCATTCCGATGCTTCACTTCAGGTTTACTGTATCCCTTGGACCTTCTTATAACGATGAAACACAGAAATTGCATCCGAATTTAATACAAAAGGCACTATGGCGACTTAAGTACAAGAGGACTGACACTCTCACTTTCTATGATTTGAACCTCTCCTGTGAGTCCAGTTGTAGATAATGCCGACTTCTTTGTAGGAGGACTGACACTCTCACATTCTATGATTTGAACCTCTCCTGTGAGTCCAGTTTTAGATTCCGATGCTTCACTTCAGGTTTACTGTATCCCTTGGACTTTCTTATTGACGATAAAACACTGAAATTGCATCCGAATTTAATACAAAAGGCACAAAGGCGAATTAGGTACAAGAGGACTGACACTCTCACTTTCCATGATTTGAACTTCTCCTGTGAGACCAGTTTTAGATTCCGATGCTTCACTTCAGGTTTACTGTATACCTTGGACGTTCTTATTGACGATGAAACACAGAAATTACATCCGAATTTAATACAAATGACATAATGCCGACTTCATTACAAGAGGACTGACACTCTCACATTCTATGATTTGATCCTCTCCTGTGGGTCCAGTTTTTGATTCTGATGCTTTCCTTAAGGTATACTCTATCCCTTGGACCTTCTTATTGACAATGAAACACAGAAATTACATCCGAATTTAATACAAAAGGCACAATACCGACTTAAGTACAAGATGAGTGACACTCTAACTTTCTATGATTTGAATATCTCCTGTGAGTCCAGTTTTGCATTCCGATGCTTCACTTCAGGTTTACTGTATCCCTTGGACATTCTTATAGACGATGAAACACAAAAATTGCATCCGAATTTAATACAAATGGCACAATGCCGTCTTAAGTACAACAGGACTGACTCTCTTACTTTATATGATTTGAACCTCTCCTGTGAGTCCAGTTTTAGATTCCGATGCTTCACTACAGGTTTACTGTATCCCTTGGACCTTCTTACTGACGATGAAACACTGAAATTGCATCCGAATTTAATACAAAAGGCACAATGCCGACTTAAGTACAAGAGGGCTGACACTCTAAGTTTCTATGATTTGAACATCTCCTGTGAGTCCAGTTTTAGATTCCGATGCTTCACTTCAGGTTTACTGTATCCCTTGGACCTTCTTATAGACGATAAAACACTGAAATAGCATCCGAATTTTATACAAAAGGCACAATGGCGACTTTGGTACAAGAGGACTGACACTCTCACTTTCCATGATTTGTACTTCTCCTGTGAGACCAGTTTTAGATTCCGATGCTTTACTTCAGGTTTACTGTATACCTTGGACTTTCTTATTGACGATGAAACACTGAAATAGCATCCGAGTTAATAAAAATTGCACAATGCCGACTTAAGTACAAGAGGACTGACACTCTCACTCTTTATGATTTGAACCTCTCCTGTGAGTCCAGTTTTAGATTCCGATTCTTCACTTCATGTTTACTGCATACCTTGCACCTTCTTATTGACGATGGAACACAGAAATTGCATCAGAATTAAATTCAAAAGGCACAATGCCGACTTAAGTACAACAGGACTGACACTCTAACTTTCTATGATATAAACCTCTCCTGTGAGTCCAGTTTTAGATTCCGATGCTACACTTCAGGTGTACTGTATCCCTTGGACCTTCTTATTGACGATGAAACACAGAAATTGCATCCGAATTTAATACAAAAGGCCCAATGGCGACTTAGGTACAAGAGGACTGACACTCTCACTTTCCATGATTTGAACTTCTCCTGTGAGACCAGTTTTAGATTCCGATGCTTCACTTCATTTTTACAGTATACCTTGGACCTTCTTATTGACGATGAAACACAGAAATTGCATCCGAATTCAATACAAAAGGCACAATGGCGACTTAAGTACAAGAGGACTGACACTCTCACTCTCCATGATTTGAACCTCTCCTGTGAGACCAGTTTTAGATTCCGATGCTACACTTCAGGTTTACTGTATACCTTGCACCTTCTTATTGACGATGAAACACAGAAATTGCATCCGACTTTAATACAAATGACATAATGCCGACTTCATTACAAGAGGACTGACACTCTCACATTCTATGATTTGATCCTCTCCTGTGGGTCCAGTTTTAGATTCTGATGCTTTCCTTAAGGTATACTCTATCCCTTGGACCTTCTTATTGACAATGAAACACAGAAATTGCATCCGAATTTAATACAAAAGGCACAATACCGACTTAAGTACAAGAGGAGTGACACTCTAACATTCTATGATTTGAATATCTCCTGTGAGTCCAGTTTTGCATTCCGATGCTTCACTTCAGGTTAACTGTATCCCTTGGACCTTCTTATAACGATGAAACACAGAAATTGCATCCGAATTTAATACAAAAGGCACTATGGCGACTTAAGTACAAGAGGACTGACACTCTAACTTTCTATGATTTGAACCTCTCCTGTGAGTCCAGTTGTAGATAATGCCGACTTCTTTGTAAGAGGACTGACACTCTCACATTCTATGATTTGAACCTCTCCTGTGAGTCCAGTTTTAGATTCCGATGCTTCACTTCAGGTTTACTGTATCCCTTGGACCTTCTTATTGACGATAAAACACTGAAATTGCATCCGAATTTAATACAAATGGCATGATGGCGACTTCTTTGTAAGAGGACTGACACTCTCACATTCTATGATTTGAACCTCTCCTGTGAGTCCAGTTTTAGATTCCGATGCTTCACTTCAGGTTTACTGTATCCCTTGGACCTTCTTATTGACGATAAAACACTGAAATAGCATCCGAATTTAATACAAAAGGCACAATGGCGACTTTGGTACAGGAGGACTGACACTCTCACTTTCCATGATTTGAACTTCTCCTGTGAGACCAGTTTTAGATTCCGATGCTTTACTTCAGGTTTACTGTATACCTTGGACCTTCTTATTGACGATGAAACACTGAAATTGCATCCGAATTTAATACAAAAGGCACAATGGCGACTTAAGTACAAGAGGACTGACACTCTCACTTTCCATGATTTGAACGTCTCCTGTGAGTCCAGTTGTAGATTCCGAAGCTTCACTTCAGGTTTACTGTATACCTTGCACCTTCTTATTGACGATGAAACACAGAAATTGCATCGGAATAAAATTTAAAAGGCACAATGCCGACTTAAATACAAGAGGACTGACATTCTCACTTTCTACGATTTGAACCACTCCTGTGAGTCCAGTTTTACATTCCGATATTCACTTCAGGTTTACTGTATCCCTTGGACTTTCTTATTGACGATGAAACACAGATATTGAATCCGAAGTATAAACAAATGGCATAAGGCCGACTTAGTTACAAGAGGACTGACACTCTAAGTTTCTATAACTTGAACCTCTCCTGTGAGTCCAGTTTTAGATTCCGATGCTTCACTACAGGTTTACTGTATTCCTTGGACCTTCTTATTGACAATGAAACACAGAAATTGCATCCGATTTAATAAAAATTGCACAATGCCGACTTAAGTACAAGAGGACTGACACTCTCACTCTTTATGATTTGAACCTCTCCTGTGAGTCCAGTTTTAGATTCCGATTCTTCACTTCATGTTTACTGCATACCTTGCACCTTCTTATTGACGATGGAACACAGAAATTGCATCAGAATTAAATTCAAAAGGCACAATGCCGACTTAAGTACAACAGGACTGACACTCTAACTTTCTATGATATAAACCTCTCCTGTGAGTCCAGTTTTAGATTCCGATGCTACACTTCAGGTTTACTGTATCCCTTAAACCTTCTTATTGACGATGAAACACAGAAATTGCATCCGAATTTAATACAAAAGGCACAATGGCGACTTAGGTACAAGAGGACTGACACTCTCACTTTCCATGATTTGAACTTCTCCTGTGAGACCAGTTTTAGATTCCGATGCTTCACTTCAGGTTTACTGTATACCTTGGACCTTCTTATTGACGATGAAACACAGAAATTGCATCCGAATTTAATACAAAAGGCACAATGGCGACTTAAGTACAAGAGGACTGACACTCTCACTCTCCATGATTTGAACCTCTCCTGTGAGACCAGTTTTAGATTCCGATGCTACACTTCAGGTTTACTGTATACCTTGCACCTTCTTATTGACGATGAAACACAGAAATTGCATCCGACTTTAATACAAATGACATAATGCCGACTTCATTACAAGAGGACTGACACTCTCACATTCTATGATTTGATCCTCTCCTGTGGGTCCAGTTTTAGATTCTGATGCTTTCCTTAAGGTATACTCTATACCTTGGACCTTCTTATTGACAATGAAACACAGAAATTGCATCCGAATTTAATACAAAAGGCACAATACCGACTTAAGTACAAGAGGAGTGACACTCTAACATTCTATGATTTGAATATCTCCTGTGAGTCCAGTTTTGCATTCCGATGCTTCACTTCAGGTTTACTGTATCCCTTGGACCTTCTTATAACGATGAAACACAGAAATTGCATCCGAATTTAATACAAAAGGCACTATGGCGACTTAAGTACAAGAGGACTGACACTCTCACTTTCTATGATTTGAACCTCTCCTGTGAGTCCAGTTGTAGATAATGCCGACTTCTTTGTAAGAGGACTGACACTCTCACATTCTATGATTTGAACCTCTCCTGTGAGTCCAGTTTTAGATTCCGATGCTTCACTTCAGGTTTACTGTATCCCTTGGACCTTCTTATTGACGATAAAACACTGAAATTGCATCCGATTTTAATACAAAAGCACAAAGTCGAATTAGGTACAAGAGGACTGACACTCTCACTTTAAATGATTTGAACTTCTCCTGTGAGACCAGTTTTAGATTCCGATGCTTCACTTCAGGTTTACTGTATCCCTTGGACCTTCTTATTGAAGATGAAACACAGAAATAGAATCCGAAGTATATACAAATGGCATAAGGCCGACTTAGTTACAAGAGGACTGACACTCTCAGTTTCTATAACTTGAACCTCTCCTGTGAGTCCAGTTTTAGATTCCGATGCTTCACTACAGGTTTACTGTATTCCTTGGACCTTCTTATTGACAATGAAACACAGAAATTGATTCCGATTTAATAAAAATTGCACAATGCCGACTTAAGTACAAGAGGACTGACACTCTCACTCTTTATGATTTGAACCTCTCCTGTGAGTCCAGTTTTAGATTCCGATTCTTCACTTCATGTTTACTGTATACCTTGCACCTTCTTATTGACGATGGAACACAGAAATTGCATCAGAATTAAATTCAAAAGGCACAATGCCGACTTAAGTACAACAGGACTGACACTCTAACTTTCTATGATATAAACCTCTCCTGTGAGTCCAGTTTTAGATTCCGATGCTACACTTCAGGTTTACTGTATCCCTTGGACCTTCTTATTGACGATGAAACACAGAAATTGCATCCGAATTTAATACAAAAGGCACAATGGCGACTTAGGTACAAGAGGACTGACACTCTCACTTTCCATGATTTGAACTTCTCCTGTGAGACCAGTTTTAGATTCCGATGCTTCACTTCAGGTTTACTGTATACCTTGGACCTTCTTATTGACGATGAAACACAGAAATTGCATCCGAATTTAATAAAAAAGGCACAATGGCGACTTAAGTACAAGAGGACTGACACTCTCACTCTCCATGATTTGAAACTCTCCTGTGAGACCAGTTTTAGATTCCGATGCTACACTTCAGGTTTACTGTATACCTTGCACCTTCTTATTGACGATGAAACACAGAAATTGCATCCAACTTTAATACAAATGACATAATGCCGACTTCATTACAAGAGGACTGACACTCTCACATTCTATGATTTGATCCTCTCCTGTGGGTCCAGTTTTAGATTCTGATGCTTTCCTTAAGGTATACTTTATCCCTTGGACCTTCTTATTGACAATGAAACACAGAAATTGCATCCGAATTTAATACAAAAGGCACAATACCGACTTAAGTACAAGAGGAGTGACACTCTAACATTCTATGATTTGAATATCTCCTGTGAGTCCAGTTTAGCATTCCGATGCTTCACTTCAGGTTTACTGTATCCCTTGGACCTTCTTATAACGATGAAACACAGAAATTGCATCCGAATTTAATACAAAAGGCACTATGGCGACTTAAGTACAAGAGGACTGACACTCTAACTTTCAATGATTTGAACCTCCCCTGTGAGTCCAGTTGTAGATAATGCCGACTTCTTTGTAAGAGGACTGACACTCTCACATTCTATGATTTGAACCTCTCCTGTGAGTCCAGTTTTAGATTCCGATGCTTCACTTCAGGTTTACTGTTCCCTTGGACCTTCTTATTGACGATAAAACACTGAAATTGCATCCGAATTTAATACAAAAGGCACAAAGGCGAATTAGGTACAAGAGGACTGACACTCTCACTTTCCATGATTTGAACTTCTCCTGTGAGACCAGTTTTAGATTCCGATGCTTCACTTCAGGTTTACTGTATACCTTGGACGTTCTTATTGACGATGAAACACAGAAATTGCATCCGAATTTAATACAAATGACATAATGCCGACTTCATTACAAGAGGACTGACACTCTCACATTCTATGATTTGATCCTCTCCTGTGGGTCCAGTTTTTGATTCTGATGCTTTCCTTAAGGTATACTCTATCCCTTGGACCTTCTTATTGACAATGAAACACAGAAATTACATCCGAATTTAATACAAAAGGCACAATACCGACTTAAGTACAAGAGGAGTGACACTCTAACTTTCTATGATTTGAATATCTCCAGTGAGTCCAGTTTTGCATTCCGATGCTTCACTTCAGGTTTACTGTATCCCTTGGACATTCTTATAGACGATGAAACACAGAAATTGCATCCGAATTTAATACAAATGGCACAATGCCGTCTTAAGTACAACAGGACTGACACTCTTACTTTATATGATTTGAACCTCTGCTGTGAGTCCAGTTTTAGATTCCGATGCTTCACTACAGGTTTACTGTATCCCTTGGACCTTCTTACTGACGATGAAACACTGACATTGCATCCGAATTTAATACAAAAGGCACAATGCCGACTTAAGTACAAGCGGGCTGACACTCTAAGTTTCTATGATTTGAACATCTCCTGTGAGTCCAGTTTTAGATTCCGATGCTTCACTTCAGGTTTACTGTATCCCTTGGACCTTCTTATTGACGATGAAACACAGAAATTGCATCCGAATTTAATACAAATGGCATAATGCCGACTTCTTTGTAAGAGGACTGACACTCTCACTTTCCATGATTTGAACTTCTCCTGTGAGACCAGTTTTAGATTCCGATGCTTTACTTCAGGTTTACTGTATACCTTGGACCTTCTTATTGACGATGAAACACTGAAATTGCATCCGAATTTAATACAAAAGGCACAATGGCGACTTAAGTACAAGAGGACTGACACTCTCACTTTCCATGATTTGAACGTCTCCTGTGAGTCCAGTTGTAGATTCCGAAGCTTCACTTCAGGTTTACTGTATACCTTGCACCTTCTTATTGACGATGAAACACAGAAATTGCATCGGAATAAAATTTAAAAGGCACAATGCCGACTTAAATACAAGAGGACTGACATTCTCACTTTCTACGATTTGAACCACTCCTGTGAGTCCAGTTTTACATTCCGATATTCACTTCAGGTTTACTGTATCCCTTGGACTTTCTTATTGACGATGAAACACAGAAATTGAATCCGAAGTATAAACAAATGGCATAAGGCCGACTTAGTGACAAGAGGACTGACACTCCAAGTTTCTATAACTTGAACCTCTCCTGTGAGTCCAGTTTTAGATTCCGATGCTTCACTACAGGTTTACTGTATTCCTTGGACCTTCTTATTGACAATGAAACACAGAAATTGCATCCGATTTAATAAAAATTGCACAATGCCGACTTAAGTACAAGAGGACTGACACTCTCACTCTTTATGATTTGAACCTCTCCTGTGAGTCCAGTTTTAGATTCCGATTCTTCACTTCATGTTTACTGCATACCTTGCACCTTCTTATTGACGATGGAACACAGAAATTGCATCAGAATTAAATTCAAAAGGCACAATGCCGACTTAAGTACAACAGGACTGACACTCTAACTTTCTATGATATAAACCTCTCCTGTGAGTCCAGTTTTAGATTCCGATGCTACACTTCAGGTTTACTGTATCCCTTGGACCTTCTTATTGACGATGAAACACAGAAATTGCATCCGAATTTAATACAAAAGGCACAATCGCGACTTAGGTACAAGAGGACTGACACTCTCACTTTCCATGATTTGAACTTCTCCTGTGAGACCAGTTTTAGATTCCGATGCTTCACTTCAGGTTTACTGTATACCTTGGACCTTCTTATTGACGATAAAACACAGAAATTGCATCCGAATTTAATACAAAAGGCACAATGGCGACTTAACTACAAGAGGACTGACACTCTCACTCTCCATGATTTGAACCTCTCCTGTGAGACCAGTTTTAGATTCCGATGCTACACTTCAGGTTTACTGTATACCTTGCACCTTCTTATTGACGATGAAACACAGAAATTGCATCCGACTTTAATACAAATGACATAATGCCGACTTCATTACAAGAGGACTGACACTCTCACATTCTATGATTTGATCCTCTCCTGTGGGTCCAGTTTTAGATTCTGATGCTTTCCTTAAGGTATACTCTATACCTTGGACCTTCTTATTGACAATGAAACACAGAAATTGCATCCGAATTTAATACAAAAGGCACAATACCGACTTAAGTACAAGAGGAGTGACACTCTAACATTCTATGATTTGAATATCTCCTGTGAGTCCAGTTTTGCATTCCGATGCTTCACTTCAGGTATACTGTATCCCTTGGACCTTCTTATAACGATGAAACACAGAAATTGCATCCGAATTTAATACAAAAGGCACTATGGCGACTTAAGTACAAGAGGACTGACACTCTCACTTTCTATGATTTGAACCTCTCCTGTGAGTCCAGTTGTAGATAATGCCGACTTCTTTGTAAGAGGACTGACACTCTCACATTCTATGATTTGAACCTCTCCTGTGAGTCCAGTTTTAGATTCCGATGCTTCACTTCAGGTTTACTGTATCCCTTGGACCTTCTTATTGACGATAAAACACTGAAATTGCATCCGATTTTAATACAAAAGCACAAAGGCGAATTAGGTACAAGAGGACTGACACTCTCACTTTCCATGATTTGAACTTCTCCTGTGAGACCAGTTTTAGATTCCGATGCTTCACTTCAGGTTTACTGTATCCCTTGGACCTTCTTATTGACGATGAAACACAGAAATAGAATCCGAAGTATATACAAATGGCATAAGGCCGACTTAGTTACAAGAGGACTGACACTCTCAGTTTCTATAACTTGAACCTCTCCTGTGAGTCCAGTTTTAGATTCCGATGCTTCACTACAGGTTTACTGTATTCCTTGGACCTTCTTATTGACAATGAAACACAGAAATTGATTCCGATTTAATAAAAATTGCACAATGCCGACTTAAGTACAAGAGGACTGACACTCTCACTCTTTATGATTTGAACCTCTCCTGTGAGTCCAGTTTTAGATTCCGATTCTTCACTTCATGTTTACTGTATACCTTGCACCTTCTTATTGACGATGGAACACAGAAATTGCATCAGAATTAAATTCAAAAGGCACAATGCCGACTTAAGTACAACAGGACTGACACTCTAACTTTCTATGATATAAACCTCTCCTGTGAGTCCAGTTTTAGATTCCGATGCTACACTTCAGGTTTACTGTATCCCTTGGACCCTCTTATTGACGATGAAACACAGAAATTGCATCCGAATTTAATACAAAAGGCACAATGGCGACTTAGGTACAAGAGGACTGACACTCTCACTTTCCATGATTTGAACTTCTCCTGTGAGACCAGTTTTAGATTCCGATGCTTCACTTCAGGTTTACTGTATACCTTGGACCTTCTTATTGACGATGAAACACAGAAATTGCATCCGAATTTATTAAAAAAGGCACAATGGCGACTTAAGTACAAGAGGACTGACACTCTCACTCTCCATGATTTGAAACTCTCCTGTGAGACCAGTTTTAGATTCCGATGCTACACTTCAGGTTTACTGTATACCTTGCACCTTCTTATTGACGATGAAACACAGAAATTGCATCCAACTTTAATACAAATGACATAATGCCGACTTCATTACAAGAGGACTGACACTCTCACATTCTATGATTTGATCCTCTCCTGTGGGTCCAGTTTTAGATTCTGATGCTTTCCTTAAGGTATACTCTATCCCTTGGACCTTCTTATTGACAATGAAACACAGAAATTGCATCCGAATTTAATACAAAAGGCACAATACCGACTTAAGTACAAGAGGAGTGACACTCTAACATTCTATGATTTGAATATCTCCTGTGAGTCCAGTTTAGCATTCCGATGCTTCACTTCAGGTTTACTGTATCCCTTGGACCTTCTTATAACGATGAAACACAGAAATTGCATCCGAATTTAATACAAAAGGCACTATGGCGACTTAAGTACAAGAGGACTGACACTCTAACTTTCTATGATTTGAACCTCCCCTGTGAGTCCAGTTGTAGATAATGCCGACTTCTTTGTAAGAGGACTGACACTCTCACATTCTATGATTTGATCCTCTCCTGTGAGTCCAGTTTTAGATTCCGATGCTTCACTTCAGGTTTACTGTATCCCTTGGACCTTCTTATTGACGATAAAACACTGAAATTGCATCCGAATTTAATACAAAAGGCACAAAGGCGAATTAGGTACAAGAGGACTGACACTCTCACTTTCCATGATTTGAACTTCTCCTGTGAGACCAGTTTTAGATTCCGATGCTTCACTTCAGGTTTACTGTATACCTTGGACGTTCTTATTGACGATGAAACACAGAAATTGCATCCGAATTTAATACAAATGACATAATGCCGACTTCATTACAAGAGGACTGACACTCTCACATTCTATGATTTGATCCTCTCCTGTGGGTCCAGTTTTTGATTCTGATGCTTTCCTTAAGGTATACTCTATCCCTTGGACCTTCTTATTGACAATGAAACACAGAAATTACATCCGAATTTAATACAAAAGGCACAATACCGACTTAAGTACAAGAGGAGTGACACTCTAACTTTCTATGATTTGAATATCTCCAGTGAGTCCAGTTTTGCATTCCGATGCTTCACTTCAGGTTTACTGTATCCCTTGGACATTCTTATAGACGATGAAACACAGAAATTGCATCCGAATTTAATACAAATGGCACAATGCCGTCTTAAGTACAACAGGACTGACACTCTTACTTTATATGATTTGAACCTCTCCTGTGAGTCCAGTTTTAGATTCCGATGCTTCACTACAGGTTTACTGTATCCCTTGGACCTTCTTACTGACGATGAAACACTGAAATTGCATCCGAATTTAATACAAAAGGCACAATGCCGACTTAAGTACAAGCGGGCTGACACTCTAAGTTTCTATGATTTGAACATCTCCTGTGAGTCCAGTTTTAGATACCGATGCTTCACTTCAGGTTTACTGTATCCCTTGGACCTTCTTATTGACGATGAAACACAGAAATTGCATCCGAATTTAATACAAATGGCATAATGCCGACTTCTTTGTAAGAGGACTGACACTCTCACTTTCCATGATTTGAACTTCTCCTGTGAGACCAGTTTTAGATTCCGATGCTTTACTTCAGGTTTACTGTATACCTTGGACCTTCTTATTGACGATGAAACACTGAAATTGCATCCGAATTTAATACAAAAGGCACAATGGCGACTTAAGTACAAGAGGACTGACACTCTCACTTTCCATGATTTGAACGTCTCCTGTGAGTCCAGTTGTAGATTCCGAAGCTTCACTTCAGGTTTACTGTATACCTTGCACCTTCTTATTGACGATGAAACACAGAAATTGCATCGGAATAAAATTCAAAAGGCACAATGCCGACTTAAATACAAGAGGACTGACATTCTCACTTTCTACGATTTGAACCACTCCTGTGAGTCCAGTTTTACATTCCGATATTCACTTCAGGTTTACTGTATCCCTTGGACTTTCTTATTGACGATGAAACACAGAAATTGAATCCGAAGTATAAACAAATGGCATAAGGCCGACTTAGTTACAAGAGGACTGACACTCTAAGTTTCTATAACTTGAACCTCTCCTGTGAGTCCAGTTTTAGATTCCGATGCTTCACTACAGGTTTACTGTATTCCTTGGACCTTCTTATTGACAATGAAACACAGAAATTGCATCCGATTTAATAAAAATTGCACAATGCCGACTTAAGTACAAGAGGACTGACACTCTCACTCTTTATGATTTGAACCTCTCCTGTGAGTCCAGTTTTAGATTCCGATTCTTCACTTCATGTTTACTGCATACCTTGCACCTTCTTATTGACGATGGAACACAGAAATTGCATCAGAATTAAATTCAAAAGGCACAATGCCGACTTAAGTACAACAGGACTGACACTCTAACTTTCTATGATATAAACCTCTCCTGTGAGTCCAGTTTTAGATTCCGATGCTACACTTCAGGTTTACTGTATCCCTTGGACCTTCTTATTGACGATGAAACACAGAAATTGCATCCGAATTTAATACAAAAGGCACAATACCGACTTAAGTACAAGAGGAGTGACACTCTAACATTCTATGATTTGAATATCTCCTGTGAGTCCAGTTTTGCATTCCGATGCTTCACTTCAGGTTTACTGTATCCCTTGGACCTTCTTATAACGATGAAACACAGAAATTGCATCCGAATTTAATACAAAAGGCACTATGGCGACTTAAGTACAAGAGGACTGACACTCTCACTTTCTATGATTTGAACCTCTCCTGTGAGTCCAGTTGTAGATAATGCCGACTTCTTTGTAAGAGGACTGACACTCTCACATTCTATGATTTGAACCTCTCCTGTGAGTCCAGTTTTAGATTCCGATGCTTCACTTCAGGATTACTGTATCCCTTGGACCTTCTTATTGACGATAAAACACTGAAATTGCATCCGATTTTAATACAAAAGGCACAAAGGCGAATTAGGTACAAGTGGACTGACACTCTCACTTTCCATGATTTGAACTTCTCCTGTGAGACCAGTTTTAGATTCCGATGCTTCACTTCAGGTTTACTGTATCCCTTGGACCTTCGTATTGACGATGAAACACAGAAATAGAATCCGAAGTATATACAAATGGCATAAGGCCGACTTAGTTACAAGAGGGCTGACACTCTCAGTTTCTATAACTTGAACCTCTCCTGTGAGTCCAGTTTTAGATTCCGATGCTTCACTACAGGTTTACTGTATTCCTTGGACCTTCTTATTGACAATGAAACACCGAAATTGATTCCGATTTAATAAAAATTGCACAATGCCGACTTAAGTACAAGAGGATTGACACTCTCACTCTTTATGATTTGAACCTCTCCTGTGAGTCCAGTTTTAGATTCCGATTCTTCACTTCATGTTTACTGTATACCTTGCACCTTCTTATTGACGATGGAACACAGAAATTGCATCAGAATTAAATTCAAAAGGCACAATGCCGACTTAAGTACAACAGGACTGACACTCTAACTTTCTATGATATAAACCTCTCCTGTGAGTCCAGTTTTAGATTCCGATGCTACACTTCAGGTTTTCTGTATCCCTTTTACCTTCTTATTGACGATGAAACACAGAAATTGCATCCGAATTTAATACAAAAAGCTCAATGGCGACTTAGGTACAAGAGGACTGACACTCTCACTTTCCATGATTTGAACTTCTCCTGTGAGACCAGTTTTAGATTCCGATGCTTCACTTCAGGTTTACTGTATACCTTGGACCTTCTTATTGACGATGAAACACAGAAATTGCATCCGAATTTAATAAAAAAGGCACAATGGCGACTTAAGTACAAGAGGACTTACACTCTCACTCTCCATGATTTGAACCTCTCCTGTGAGACCAGTTTTAGATTCCGATGCTACACTTCAGGTTTACTGTATACCTTGCACCTTCTTATTGACGATGAAACACAGAAATTGCATCCGACTTTAATACAAATGACATAATGCCGACTTCATTACAAGAGGACTGACACTCTCACATTCTATGATTTGATCCTCTCCTGTGGGTCCAGTTTTAGATTCTGATGCTTTCCTTAAGGTATACTCTATCCCTTGGACCTTCTTATTGACAATGAAACACAGAAATTGCATCCGAATTTAATACAAAAGGCACAATACCGACTTAAGTACAAGAGGAGTGACACTCTAACATTCTATGATTTGAATATCTCCTGTGAGTCCAGTTTTGCATTCCGATGCTTCACTTCAGGTTTACTGTATCCCTTGGACCTTCTTATAACGATGAAACACAGAAATTGCATCCGAATTTAATACAAAAGGCACTATGGCGACTTAAGTACAAGAGGACTGACACTCTCACTTTCTATGATTTGAACCTCTCCTGTGAGTCCAGTTGTAGATAATGCCGACTTCTTTGTAAGATGACTGACACTCTCACATTCTATGATTTGAACCTCCCCTTGGAGTCCAGTTTTAGATTCCGATGCTTCACTTCAGGTTTACTGTATCCCTTGGACCTTCTTATTGACGATAAAACACTGAAATTGCATCCGAATTTAATACAAAAGGCACAAAGGCGAATTAGGTACAAGAGGACTGACACTCTCACTTTCCATGATTTGAACTTCTCCTGTGAGACCAGTTTTAGATTCCGATGCTTCACTTCAGGTTTACTGTATACCTTGGACCTTCTTATTGACGATGAAACACAGAAATTGCATCCGAATTTAATACAAAAGGCACAATGACGACTTAAGTACAAGAGGACTGACACTCTCACTTTCCATGATTTGAACCTCTCCTGTGAGTCCAGTTGTAGATTCCGAAGCTTCACTTCAGGTTTACTGTATCCCTTGGACCATCTTATTGACGATGAAACACAGAAATTGCATCCGAATTTCATACAAATGGCATAATGCCGACTTCATTACAAGAGGACTGACACTCTCACATTCTATGATTTGAACCTCTCCTGTGAGTCCAGTTTTAGATTCCGATGCTTCAGTTCAGGTTTACTGTATCCCTTGGACCTTCTTATTGACGATGAAACACAGAAATTGCATCCGAATTTAATACAAAAGGCACAATGGCGACTTTGGTACAAGAGGACTGACACTCTCACTTTCCATGATTTGAACTTCTCCTGTGAGACCAGTTTTAGATTCCGATGCTTCACTTCAGGTTTACTGTATACCTTGGACTTTCTTATTGACGATGAAACACAGAAATTGCATCCGAATTTAATACAAAAGGCACAATGGCGACTTAAGTACAAGAGGACTGACACTCTCACTTTCCATGATTTGAACCTCTCCTGTGAGTCCAGTTGTAGATTCCGAAGCTTCACTTCAGGTTTACTGTATACCTTGCACCTTCTTATTGACGATGAAACACAGAAATTGCATCGGAATAAAATTCAAAAGGCACAATGCCGACTTAAATACAAGAGGACTGACATTCTCACTTTCTACGATTTGAACCACTCCTGTGAGTCCAGTTTTGCATTCCGATATTCACTTCAGGTTTACTGTATCCCTTGGACCTTCTTATTGACGATGAAACACAGAAATTGAATCCGAAGTATATACAAATGGCATAATGCCGACTTAGTTACAAGAGGACTGACACTCTCAGTTTCTATAACTTGAACCTCTCCTGTGAGTCCAGTTTTAGATTCCGATGCTTCACTACAGGTTTACTGTATTCTTTGGACCTTCTTATTGACAATGAAACACAGAAATTGTATCCGATTTAATAAAAATTGCACAATGCCGACTTAAGTACAAGAGGACTGACACTCTCACTCTCCATGATTTGAACCTCTCCTGTGAGTCCAGTTTTAGATTCCGATTCTTCACTTCATGTTTACTGTATACCTTGCACCTTCTTATTGACGATGGAACACAGAAATTGCATCGGAATTAAATTCAAAAGGCACAATGCCGAATAAAGGACTAGAGGACTGACACTCTAACTTTCTATGATATAAACCTCTCCTGTGAGTCCAGTTTTAGATTCCGATTCTTCACTTCAGGTTTACTGTATCCCTTGGACCTTCTTATTGGCGATGAAACACAGAAATTGCATCCGAAATTAATACAAAAGGCAGAATGGCGACTTAGGTACAAGAGGACTGACACTCTCACTTTCCATGATTTGAACTTCTCCTGTGAGACCAGTTTTAGATTCCGATGCTTCACTTCAGGTTTACTGTATACCTTGGACCTTCTTATTGACGTTGAAACACAGAAATTGCATCCGAATTTAATACAAAAGGCACAATGGCGACTTAAGTACAAGAGGACTGACACTCTCACTCTCCATGATTTGAACCTCTCCTGTGAGACCAGTTTTAGATTCCGATGCTACACTTCAGGTTTACTGTATACCTTGCACCTTCTTATTGACGATGAAACACAGAAATTGCATCCGACTTTAATACAAATGACATAATGCCGACTTCATTACAAGAGGACTGACACTCTCACATTCTATGATTTGATCCTCTCCTGTGGGTCCAGTTTTAGATTCTGATGCTTTCCTTAAGGTATACTCTATCCCTTGGACTTTCTTATTGACAATTAAACACAGAAATTGCATCCGAATTTAATACAAAAGGCACAATACCGACTTAAGTACAAGAGGAGTGACACTCTAACATTCTATGATTTGAATATCTCCTGTGAGTCCAGTTTTGCATTCCGATGCTTCACTTCAGGTTTACTGTATCCCTTGGACCTTCTTATAACGATGAAACACAGAAATTGCATCCGAATTTAATACAAAAGGCACTATGGCGACTTAAGTACAAGAGGACTGACACTCTCACTTTCTATGATTTGAACCTCTCCTGTGAGTCCAGTTGTAGATAATTCCGACTTCTTTGTAAGAGGACTGACACTCTCACATTCTATGATTTGAACCTCTCCTGTGAGTCCAGTTTTAGATTCCGATGCTTCACTTCAGGTTTACTGTATCCCTTGGACCTTCTTATTGACGATAAAACACTGAAATTGCATCCGAATTTAATACAAAAGGCACAAAGGCGAATTAGGTACAAGAGGACTGACACTCTCACTTTCCATGATTTGAACTTCTCCTGTGAGACCAGTTTTAGATTCCGATGCTTCACTTCAGGTTTACTGTATACCTTGGACCTTCTTATTGACGATGAAACACAGAAATTGCATCCGAATTTAATACAAAAGGCACAATGACGACTTAAGTACAAGAGGACTGACACTCTCACTTTCCATGATTTGAACCTCTCCTGTGAGTCCAGTTGTAGATTCCGAAGCTTCACTTCAGGTTTACTGTATCCCTTGGACCATCTTATTGACGATGAAACACAGAAATTGCATCCGAATTTCATACAAATGGCATAATGCCGACTTCATTACAAGAGGACTGACACTCTCACATTCTATGATTTGAACCTCTCCTGTGAGTCCAGTTTTAGATTCCGATGCTTCAGTTCAGGTTTACTGTATCCCTTGGACCTTCTTATTGACGATGAAACACAGAAATTGCATCCGAATTTAATACAAAAGGCACAATGGCGACTTTGGTACAAGAGGACTGACACTCTCACTTTCCATGATTTGAACTTCTCCTGTGAGACCAGTTTTAGATTCCGATGCTTCACTTCAGGTTTACTGTATACCTTGGACCTTCTTATTGACGATGAAACACAGAAATTGCATCCGAATTCAATACAAAAGGCACAATGGCGACTTAAGTACAAGAGGACTGACACTCTCACTTTCCATGATTTGAACCTCTCCTGTGAGTCCAGTTGTAGATTCCGAAGCTTCACTTCAGGTTTACTGTATACCTTGCACCTTCTTATTGACGATGACACACAGAAATTGCATCGGAATAAAATTCAAAAGGCACAATGCCGACTTAAATACAAGAGGACTGACATTCTCACTTTCTACGATTTGAACCACTCCTGTGAGTCCAGTTTTACATTCCGATATTCACTTCAGGTTTACTGTATCCCTTGGACCTTCTTATTGACGATGAAACACAGAAATTGAATCCGAAGTATATACAAATGGCATAATGCCGACTTAGTTACATGAGGACTGACACTCTCAGTTTCTATAACTTGAACCTCTCCTGTGAGTCCAGTTTTAGATTCCGATGCTTCACTACAGGTTTACTGTATTCTTTGGACCTTCTTATTGACAATGAAACACAGAAATTGCATCCGATTTAATAAAAATTGCACAATGCCGACTTAAGTACAAGAGGACTGACACTCTCACTCTTTATGATTTGAACCTCTCCTGTGAGTCCAGTTTTAGATTCCGATTCTTCACTTCATGTTTACTGTATACCTTGCACCTTCTTATTGACGATGGAACACAGAAATTGCATCGGAATTAAATTCAAAAGGCACAATGCCGAATTAAGTACTAGAGGACTGACACTCTAACTTTCTATGAAATAAACCTCTCCTGTGAGTCTAGTTTTAGATTCCGATGCTTCACTTCAGGTTTACTGTATCCCTTGGACCTTCTTATTGGCGAAGAAACGCAGAAATTGCATCCGAAATTAATACAAAAGGCAGAATGGCGACTTAGGTACAAGAGGACTGACACTCTCACTTTCCATGATTTGAACTTCTCTTGTGAGACCAGTTTTAGATTCCGATGCTTCACTTCAGGTTTACTGTATACCTTGGACCTTCTTATTGACGTTGAAACACAGAAATTGCATCCGAATTTAATACAAAAGGCACAATGGCGACTGAAGTACAAGAGGACTGACACTCTCACTCTCCATGATTTGAACCTCTCCTGTGAGACCAGTTTTAGATTCCGATGCTACACTTCAGGTTTACTGTATACCTTGCACCTTCTTATTGACGATGAAACACAGAAATTGCATCCGACTTTAATACAAATGACATAATGCCGACTTCATTACAAGAGGACTGACACTCTCACATTCTATGATTTGATCCTCTCCTGTGGGTCCAGTTTTAGATTCTGATGCTTTCCTTAAGGTATACTCTATCCCTTGGACCTTCTTATTGACAATGGAACACAGAAATTGCATCCGAATTTAATACAAAAGGCACAATACCGACGTAAGTACAAGTGGTGTGACACTCTAACTTTCTATGATTTGAATATCTCCTGTGAGTCCAGTTTTGCATTCCGATGCTTCACTTCAGGTTTACTGTATCCCTTGGACATTCTTATAGACGATGAAACACATAAATTGCATCCGAATTTAATACAAATGGCACAATGCCGTCTTAAGTACAACAGGACTGACACTCTCACTTTCTATGATTTGAACCTCTCCTGTGAGTCCAGTTTTAGTTTCCGATGCTTCACTACAGGTTTACTGTATCCCTTGGACCTTCTTACTGACGATGAAACACTGAAATTGCATCCGAATTTAATACAAAAGGCACAATGCCGACTTAAGTACAAGAGGGCTGACACTCTAAGTTTCTATGATTTGGACATCTCCTGTGAGTCCAGTTTTAGATTCCGATGCTTCACTTCAGGTTTACTGTTTCCCTTGGACCTTCTTATTGACGATGAAACACAGAAATGGCATCCGAATTTAATACAAATGGCATAATGCCGACTTCTTTGTAAGAGGACTGACACTCTCACATTCTATGATTTGAACCTCTCCTGTGAGTCCAGTTTTAGATTCCGATGCTTCACTTCAGGTTTACTGTATCCCTTGGACCATCTTATTGACGATAAAACACTGAAATTGCATCCGAATTTAATACAAAAGGCACAATGGCGACTTAAGTACAAGAGGACTGACACTCTCACTTTCCATGATTTGAACCTCTCCTGTGAGACCAGTTTTAGATTCCGATGCTTCACTTCAGGTTTACTGTATACCTTGGACCTTCTTATTGACGATGAAACACAGAAATTGCATCCGAATTTAATACAAAAGGCACAATGGCGGCTTAAGTACAAGAGGACTGACACTCTCACTTTCCATGATTTGAACCTCTCCTGTGAGTCCAGTTGTAGATTCCAAAGCTTCACTTCAGGTTTGCTGTATACCTTGCACCTTCTTATTGACGATAAAAAAACACAGAAATTGCATCGGAATAAAATTCAAAAGGCACAATGCCGACTTAGGTCAAGAGGACTGACATTCTCATTTTCTACGATTTGAACTACTCCTGTGAGTCCAGTTTTACATTCCGATGCCTCACTTCAGGTTTACTGTATCCCTTGGACCTTCTTATTGACGATGAAACACAGAAATTGCATCCGATTTAATACAAATTGCACAATGCCGACTTAAGTACAAGAGGACGGACACTCTCACTTTCAATGATTTGAACCTCTCCTGTGAGTCCAGTTTTAGATTCCGATGCTTCACTTCAGGTTTACTGTACCCCTTGGACCTTCTTATTTACGATGTAACACAGAAATTAAATCCGTAGTATATACAAATGGCATAATGCCGACTTAATTACAAGAGGACTGACACTCTCACTTTCTATGATTTGAACCTCTCCTGTGAGTCCAGTTTTAGATTCCGATGCTTCACTACAGGTTTACTGTATTCCTTGGACCTCCTTATGGAAGATGAAACACAGAAATTCCATCGGAATTTAATACAAAAGGCACAATACCGACTTAAGTACAAGAGGAGTGACACTCTAATTTTCTATGATCTGAACCACTCCTGTGAGTCCAGTTTGAGATTCCGATGCTTAACTTCAGGTTTACTGTATCCCTTGGACGTTCTTATTGACGATGAAACACAGAAATTGCCTCCGAATTTAATACAAAAGTCACAATGCCGACTTAAGTACAAGAGGACTTACACTCTCACTTTCCATGGTTTGAACCTCTCCTGTGAGTCCAGATTTAGATTCCGATGCTTCACTTCAGGTTTTCTGTATCCCTTGGACTTTCTTAATGACGATGAAACACAGAAATTGCAGAAGAATTTAATACAAATGGCACAATGCCGACTTAAGTACAAGAGGATTGACACCCTCACTTTCCATGATTTAAACCGCTTCTGTGAGTCCAGTTTTAGATCCGATGCTTCACTTCAGGTTTACTGTATCCCTTGGACCTTCTTATTGACGATGAAACACAGAAATTGCATCCGAATTTAATACAAAAGGCACAATGGCGACTTAAGTACAAGAGGACTGACACTCTCGTTTTCCATGATTTGAACCTCTCCTGTGAGTCCAATTTTAAATTCCGGAGTTTCACTTCAGGTTTACTGTATACCTTGCACCTTCTTATTGAAGATGAAACACAGAAATTGCATACGAATTTAATACAAATGGCACAATGCCGTCTTAAGTAAAAGAGGACTGACACTCTCACTTTCTATGATTTGAACCCCTCCTGTGAGTCCAGTTTTAGATTCCGATGCTTAACTACAGGTTTACTGTATCCCTTGGACCTTCGTATTGACGATGAAACACAGAAATTGCATCCGAATTTAATACAAATGGCACAATGCCGACTTAAGTACAAGAGGGCTGACACTCTAACTTTCTATGATTTGGACATCTCCTGTGAGTCCAGTTTTAGATTCCGATGCTTCACTTCAGGTTTACTGTATCCCTTGGACCTTCTTATTGACGATGAAACACAGAAATTGCATCCGAATTTAATACAAATGGCATAATGCCGACTTCATTACAAGAGGACTGACACTCTCACATTCTATGATTTGAACCTCTCCTGTGAGTCTAGTTTTAGATTCCGATGCTTCACTTCAGGTTTACTGTATACCTTGGACCTTCTTATTGACGATGAAACACAGAAATTGCATCCGAATTTAATACAAATGGCATAATGACGACTTCATTACAAGAGGACTGATACTCTCACATTCTATGATTTGAACCTCTCCTGTGAGTCCAGTTTTAGATCCGATGCTTCACTTCAAGTTTACTGTACACCTTTCACCTTCTTATTGACGATGAAACACAGAAATTGCATCCAAATTTAATACAAAAGGCATAATGCCGACTTCATTACAAGAGGACTGACACTCTCACATTCTATGATTTGAACCTCTCCTGTGAGTCCAGTTTTAGATTCCGATGCTTCACTTCATGTTTACTGTATACCTTGCTTCTTCTTATTGACGATGGAACACAGAAATTGCATCGGAATATAATTCAAAAAGCACAGTGCCGACTTAAGTACAAGAGGTCTGACACTCTAACTTACGATGATATGAACCTCTCCTGTGAGTCAAGTTTTAGATTCCGATGCTTCACTTCAGGTTTACTGTATCCCTTGGACCTTCTTATTGACGATGGAACATAGAAATTGCATCCGAATTTAATACAAAAGGCACAATGGCGACTTAAGTACAAGAGGACTGACACTCTCACTCTCCATGATTTGAACCTCTCCTGTGAGACCAGTTTTAGATTCCGATGCTTCACTTCAGGTTTACTGTACACCTTGCACCTTCTTATTGACGATGAAACACAGAAATTGCATCGGAATAAAATTCAAAAGGCACAATGCCGACTTAAGTACAAGAGGACTGACATTCTCACTTTCTATGTTTTGAACCACTCCTATGAGTCCAGTTTTACATTCCGATGTTTCATTTCAGGTTTACTGTATCCCTTGGACCTTCTTATTGACGATGAAACACAGAAATTGAATCCGAAGTATATACAAATGGCATAATGCCGACTTAATTACAAGAGGACTGACACTCTCAGTTTCTATAACTTGAACCTCTCCTGTGAGTCCAGTTTTAGATTCCGATGCTTCACTACAGGTTTACTGTATTCCTTGGACCTTCTTATTGACGATGAAACACAGAAATTGCATCCGATTTAATATAAATTGCACAATACCGACTTAAGTACAAGAGGACTGACACTCTCACTTTCTATGATTTGAACCTCTCCTGTGAGTCCAGTTTTAGATTCCGATGCTTCACTTCATGTATACTGTGTACCTTGCACCTTCTTATTGACGATGGAACACAGAAATTGCATCGGAATTCAATTCAAAAGGCACAATGCCGACTTAAGTACAAGAGGACTGACACTCTAACTTTCCATGATATGAACCTCTCCTGTGAGTCCAGTTTTAGATTCCGATGCTTCACTACAGGTTTACTGTATTCCTTGGACATTCTTATTGACGATGAAACACAGAAATTGCATCCGATTTAATACAAATTGCACAATGCCGACTTAAGTACAAGAGGACTGACACTCCCACTTTCTATGATTTGAACCTCTCCTGTGCGTCCAGTTTTAGATTCCGATGGTTCACTTCATGTTTACTGTGAACCTTGCACCTTCTTATTGACGATGGAACACAGAAATTGCGTCGGAATTAAATTCAAAAGGCATAATGCCGACTTAAGTACAAGAGGACTGACACTCTAACTTTCCATGATATGAACCACTCCTGTGAGAACAGTTTTAGATTCCAATGCTTCACTTCAGGTTTACTGTATACCTTGCACCTTCTTATTGACGATGAAACACAGAAATTGCATCCGACTTTAATACAAATGGCAGAATGCCGACTTCATTACAAGAGGAGTGACACTCTCACATTCTATGATTTGAACCTCTCCTGTGAGTCCAGTTTTAGATTCCGATGCTTCACTTCAGGTTTTCTGTATCCCTTGGATTTTCTTAATGACGATGAAACACAGAAATGGCAGCTGAATTTAATACAAATGGCACAATGCCGACTTAAGTACAAGAGGAATGACACCCTCACTGTCAATGATTTGAACCCCTCCTGTGAGTCCAGTTTTAGAATCCGATGCTTCACTACAGGTTTACTGTATCCCTTGGACCTTCTTATTGACGATGAAACACAGAAATTGCATCCGAATTTAATACAAAAGGCACAATGCCGACTTAAGTAAAAGAGGACTGACACTCTCACTTTCCATGATTTGAACCTCTCCTGTGAGTCCAATTTTAAATTCCGAAGCTTCACTTCAGGTTTACTGTATACCTTGCACCTTCTTATTAACGATGAAACACAGAAATTGCATCGGAATTAAATTCAAAAGGTACAATGCCGACTTAAGTACAAGAGGACTGACACTCTCACTTTCTATGATTTGAACCTCTCCTGTGAGTCCAGTTTTAGATTCCGATGCTTCACTTCAGGTTTACTGTACCCCTTGGACCTTCTTATTTACGATGTAACACAGAAATTAAATCCGTAGTATATACAAATGGCATAATGCCGACTTAATTACAAGAGGACTGACACTCTCACTTTCTATGATTTGAACCTCTCCTGTGAGTCCAGTTTTAGATTCCGATGCTTCACTACAGGTTTACTGTATTCCTTGGACCACCTTATGGAAGATGAAACACAGAAATTCCATCGGAATTTAATACAAAAGGCACAATACCGACTTAAGTACAAGAGTTGTGACACTCTAATTTCCTATGATTGGAACCACTCCTGTGAGTCCAGTTTGAGATTCCGATGCTTAACTTCAGGTTTACTGTATCCCTTGGACGTTCTTATTGACGATGAAACACAGAAATTGCCTCCGAATTTAATACAAAAGTCACAATGCCGACTTAGGTACAATAGGAGTGACACTATGACTTTCTATGATTCGAACCTCTCCTGTGAGTCCAGTTTTAGATTCCGATGCTTCACTTCAGGTTTACTGTATACCTTGCACCTTCTTATTAACGATGAAACACAGAAATTGCATCGGAATTATATTCAAAAGGTACAATGCCGACTTAAGTACAAGAGGACGGACACTCTCACTTTCAATGATTTGAACCTCTCCTGTGAGTCCAGTTTTAGATTCCGATGCTTCACTTCAGGTTTACTGTACCCCTTGGACCTTCTTATTTACGATGTAACACAGAAATTAAATCCGTAGTATATACAAATGGCATAATGCCGACTTAATTACAAGAGGACTGACACTCTCACTTTCTATGATTTGAACCTCTCCTGTGAGTCCAGTTTTAGATTCCGATGCTTCACTTCAGGTTTACTGTACCCCTTGGACCTTCTTATTTACGATGTAACACAGAAATTAAATCCGTAGTATATACAAATGGCATAATGCCGACTTAATTACAAGAGGACTGACACTCTCACTTTCTATGATTTGAACCTCTCCTGTGAGTCCAGTTTTAGATTCCGATGCTTCACTACAGGTTTACTGTATTCCTTGGACCTCCTTATGGAAGATGAAACACAGAAATTCCATCGGAATTTAATAGAAAAGGCACAATACCGACTTAAGTACAAGAGGAGTGACACTCTAATTTTCTATGATCTGAACCACTCCTGTGAGTCCAGTTTGAGATTCCGATGCTTAACTTCAGGTTTACTGTATCCCTTGGACGTTCTTATTGACGATGAAACACAGAAATTGCCTCCGAATTTAATACAAAAGTCACAATGCCGACTTAAGTACAAGAGGACTTACACTCTCACTTTCCATGGTTTGAACCTCTCCTGTGAGTCCAGATTTAGATTCCGATGCTTCACTTCAGGTTTTCTGTATCCCTTGGACTTTCTTAATGACGATGAAACACAGAAATTGCAGAAGAATTTAATACAAATGGCACAATGCCGACTTAAGTACAAGAGGATTGACACCCTCACTTTCCATGATTTAAACCGCTTCTGTGAGTCCAGTTTTAGATCCGATGCTTCACTTCAGGTTTACTGTATCCCTTGGACCTGCTTATTGACGATGAAACACAGAAATTGCGTCCGAATTTAATACAAAAGGCACAATGGCGACTTAAGTACAAGAGGACTGACACTCTCATTTTCCATGATTTGAACCTCTCCTGTGAGTCCAATTTTAAATTCCGGAGTTTCACTTCAGGTTTACTGTATACCTTGCACCTTCTTATTGAAGATGAAACACAGAAATTGCATACGAATTTAATACAAATGGCACAATGCCGTCTTAAGTAAAAGAGGACTGACACTCTCACTTTCTATGATTTGAACCCCTCCTGTGAGTCCAGTTTTAGATTCCGATGCTTAACTACAGGTTTACTGTATCCCTTGGACCTTCGTATTGACGATGAAACACAGTAATTGCATCCGAATTTAATACAAATGTCACAATGCCGACTTAAGTACAAGAGGGCTGACACTCTAACTTTCTATGATTTGGACATCTCCTGTGAGTCCAGTTTTAGATTCCGATGCTTCACTTCAGGTTTACTGTATCCCTTGGACCTTCTTATTGACGATGAAACACAGAAATTGCATCCGAATTTAATACAAATGGCATAATGCCGACTTCATTACAAGAGGACTGACACTCTCACATTCTATGATTTGAACCTCTCCTGTGAGTCCAGTTTTAGATTCCGATGCTTCACTTCAGGTTCACTGTATCCCTTGGACCTACTTATTGACGATGAAACACAGAAATTGCATCCGAATTTAATACAAAAGGCACAATGGTTACTTAGGTACAAGGAGACTGACACTCTCACCTTCCATGATTTGGACCTCTCCTGTGAGACCAGTTTTAGATTCCGATGCTTCACTTCAGGTTTACTGTATACCTTGGACCTTCTTATTGACGATGAAACACAGAAATTGCATCCGAATTTAATACAAATGGCATAATGACGACTTCATTACAAGAGGACTGATACTCTCACATTCTATGATTTGAACCTCTCCTGTGAGTCCAGTTTTAGATTCCGATGCTTCACTTCAGGTTTACTGTACACCTTTCACCTTCTTATTGACGATGAAACACAGAAATTGCATCCAAATTTAATACAAAAGGCATAATGCCGACTTCATTACAAGAGGACTGACACACTCACTTTCAATGATTTGAACCCCTCCTGTGAGTCCAGTTCTAGAATCCGATGCTTCACTACAGGTCTAGTGTATCCCTTGGACCTTCTTATTGACGATGAAACACAGAAATTGCATCCGAATTTAATACAAAAGGCACAATGCCGACTTAAGTACAAGAGGACTGACACTCTCACTTTCCATGATTTGAACCTCTCCTGTGAGTCCAATTTTAAATTCCGAGGCATCACTTCAGGTTTACTGTATACCTTGCACCTTCTTATTAACGATGAAACACAGAAATTGCATCGGAATTAAATTCAAAAGGTACAATGCCAACTTAAGTACAATAGGACTGACACTCTCACTTTCTATGATTTGAACCTCTCCTGTGAGTCCAGTTTTAGATTCCGATGCTTCACTTCAGGTTTACTGTACCCCTTGGACCTTCTTATTTACGATGTAACACAGAAATTGAATCCGAAGTATATACAAATTGCATAATGCCGACTTAATTACGAGAGGACTGACACTCTCACTTTCTATGATTTGAACCTCTCCTGTGAGTCCAGTTTTAGATTCCGATGCTTCACTAAAGATTTACTGTATTCCTTGGACCTCCTTATGGAAGATGAAACACAGAAATTCCATCGGAATTTAATACAAAAGGCACAATACCGACTTAAGTACAAGAGGAGTGACACTCTCATTTTCCATGATTTGAACCTCTCCTGTGAGTCCAATTTTAAATTCCGAAGTTTCACTTCAGGTTTACTGTATACCTTGCACCTTCTTATTGAAGATGAAACAGAGAAATTGCATACGAATTTAATACAAATGGCACAATGCCGTCTTAAGTAAAAGAGGACTGACACTCTTACTTTCTATGATTTGAACCCCTCCTGTGAGTAAAGTTTTAGATTCCGATGCTTAACTACAGGTTTACTGTATCCCTTGGACCTTCGTATTGACGATGAAACACAGAAATTGCATCCGAATTTAATACAAAAGGCACAATGCCGACTCCAGTACGAGAGGGCTGACACTCTAACTTTCTATGATTTGGACATCTCCTGTGAGTCCAGTTTTAGATTCCGATGCTTCACTTCAGGTTTACCGTATCCCTTGGACCTTCTTATTGACGATGAAACACAGAAATTGCATCCGAATTTAATACAAATGGCATAATGCCGACTTCATTACAAGAGGACTGACACTCTCACATTCTATGATTTGAACCTCTCCTGTGAGTCCAGTTTTAGATTCCGATGCTTCACTTCAGGTTTACTGTATCCCTTGGACATTCTTATTGACGATGAAACACAGATATTGCATCCGAATTTAATACAAAAGGCACAATGGTTACTTAGGTACAAGGAGACTGACACTCTCACCTTCCATGATTTGGACCTCTCCTGTGAGACCAGTTTTAGATTCCGATGCTTCACTTCAGGTTTACTGTATACCTTGGACCTTCTTATTGACGATGAAACACAGAAATTGCATCCCAATTTAATACAAATGGCACAATGCCGATTTAAGCACAAGAGCACAGACACTCTCACTTTCTATGATTTGAACCTTTCCTGTGAGTCCAGTTTTAGATTCCGATGCTTCACTTCATGTTTACTGTATACCTTGCACCTTCTTATTGACGATGGAACACAGAAATTGCATCGGAAATAAATTCAAAAGGCACAATGCCGACTTAAGTACAAGTGGACTGACACTCTAACTTTCTATGATTTGAACCTCTCCTGTGTGTCCAGTTTTAGATTCCGATGCTTTACTTCAGGTTTACTGTATCCCTTGGACCTTCTTATTGACGATGAAACATAGAAATTGCATCGGAATTTAATACAAAAGGCACAATACCAACTTAAGTACAAGAGGAGGGACACTCTAACATTATATGATTTGATCCTCTCCTGTGGGTCTAGTTTAAGATTCCGATGCTTCACTTCAGGTTTACTGTATCCCTTGGACCTTCTTATATGCGATGAAACACAGATATTGCATCCGAATTGTAATACAAATGGCACAATGCCGTCTTAAGTACAAGAGGACTGACACACTCACTTTCAATGATTTGAACCCCTCCTGTGAGTCCAGTTTCAGAATCCGATGCTTCACTACAGGTTTACTGTATCCCTTGGACCTTCTTATTGACGATGAAACACAGAAATTGCATCCGAATTTAATACAAAAGTCACAATGCCGACTTAAGTACAAGAGGGCTGACACTCTAACTTTCTATGATTTGGACATTTCCTGTGAGTCCAGTTTTAGATTCCGGTGCTTCACTTCTGGTTTACTGTATCATTTGGACCTTCTTATTGACGATGAAACACTGAAATTGCATCCGAATTTAATACAAAAGGCACAATGGCGACTTAAGTACAAGAGGACTGACACTCTCACTTTCCATGATTTGAACCTCTCCTGTGAGACCAGTTTTAGATTCCGATGCTGCACTTCAGGTTTACTGTATACCTTGCACCTTCTTATTGACGATGAAACACAGAAATTGCATCCGAATTTAATACAAATGGCATAATGCCGACTTAATTACAAGAGGTCTGACACTCTCACTTTTTATGATTTGAACCTCTCCTGTGAGTCCGGTTTTAGATTCCGATGCTTCACTTCAGGTTTACTGTATCCCTTGGACCTTCTTATTGACAATGAAACACAGAAATTGCATCCGAATTTAATTCAAATGGCACAATGCCGACATAAATACAAGAGGACTGACACTCTCACTCTCTATGATTTGAACCTCACCTGTGAGTCCAGTTTTAGATTCCGATGCTTCTCTTCAGGTTTACTGTATACCTTGCAGTTTCTTATTGACGATGAGACACAGAATTTGCATCAGAATTTAATACGAATGGCACAATGCCGACTTAAGTACAAGAGGACTGACACTCTCACTTTCTATGAGTTGCACCTCTCCTGTGAGTCCAGTTTTTGATTCCGATGCTTTACTTCAGGTTTACTGTATATCTTGCACCTTCTTATTGAAGATGAAGCACAGAAATTGCATCGGAATTAATTTCAAAAGGCACAATGCCGACTGAAGTACAAGAGGACTGACACTTCAACTTTCTATGATTTGAACCTCTCCTTTGAGTCCAATTTTAGATTCCGATGCTTCACTTCAGGTTTACTGTATCCCTTGGACCTTCTTATTGACGATGAAACACAGAAATTGCATCCGAATTTAATACAAAAGGCACAATACCGACTTAAGTACAACAGGAGTGAGTCTCTAACTTTCTATGATTTGAACATCTCCTGTGAGTCTAGTTTTAGATTCCGATGCTTCACTTAAGGTTCACAGTATACCTTGCACCTTCTTATTTACGATGAAACACAGAAATTGCATCCGAATTTAATACAAATGACATAATGCCGACTTAATTACAAGAAGACTGACACTCTCACTTTCTATGATTTGAACCTCTCCTGTGAGTCCAGTTTTAGATTCCGATGCTTCACTTCAGGTTTTCTGCATCCCTTGGACGTTCTTATTGACGATGAAACACCGAAATTGCAGCCGAATTTAATACAAATGGCACAATGCCGACTTAAGTACAAGAGGACTGACACCCTCAATTTCTATGATTTGAACCGCACCTGTGAGTCCAGTTTTGGATTCCGATGCTTCACTTCAGGTTTACTGTATCCCTTGGACCTTCTTAATGACGATGAAACACAGAAATTGCATCCAAATTTAATACAAAAGGCACAATGGCGACTTAAGTACAAGACGCCTGACACACTCACTTTCCATGATTTGAACCTCTCCTGTGAGTCCAATATTAGATTCCGAAGCTTCACTTCAGGTTTACTGTATACCTTGCACCTTCTTATTGACGATGAAACACAGAAATTGCATCGAAATTAAATTCAAAAGGCACAATGCCGACTTAAGTACAAGAGGACTGACACTCTCACTTTCTATGGTTTGAACCTCTCTTGTGAGTGCAGTTTTAGATTCCGATGCTTCACTTCTGGTTTACTGTATCCCTTGGACCTTCTTATTGACGATGAAACACAGATATTGCATCGGAATTTAATACAAAAGTCACATTACCGACTTAGGTACAAGAGGACTGACACTCTAACATTCTATGATATGATCCTCTCCTGTGGGTCCAGTTTTAGATTCCGATGCTTCCCTTAAGGTACACTGTATCCCTTGGACCTTCTTATTGACGTAGAAACACAGAAATTGCATCCGAATTAATTACAGAAGGCACAAATCCGACTTAAGTACAAGAGGACTGACACTCTCACTTTCTATGATTTGAACCTCTCCTGTGAATCCAGTTTTAGATTCCGATGCTTCACTTCAGGTTTTCTGTATCCCTTGGACTTTCTTATTGACGATGAAACACAGAAATTGCAGCCGAATTTAATACAAATGGCACAATGCCGACTTAGGTACAAGAGGACTGACACCTCACTCTCTATGATTTGAACCGCTCCTGTGAGTCCAGTTTTAGATTCCGATGCTTCACTTCTGGTTTACTGTATACCGTGCACCTTCTTATTGGCGATGAGACACAGAAATTGCATCGGAATTTAATACAAAAGGCACAATGTCGACTTAAGTAAAAGAGGACTGACACTCTCACTTTCTATGATATGAATCCCTCCTTTGAGTCCAGTTTCAGATTCCGATGCTTCACTTCAAGTTCACTGTATCCCTTGGACCTTCTTATTGACAATGAAACACAGAGTTTGCATTTGAATTTAATACAAAAGTCACAAAGCCGTCTTAAGTACAAGAGGGCTGACACTCTAATTTTCTATGATTTCAACCTCTCCTGTGAGTCCAGTTTTAGATTCCGATGCTTCACTTTAGGTTTCCTGTATCCCTTGGACCTTCTTATTGACGATGAAACACAGAAATTGCATCCGAATTTAATACAAAAGGCACAATGGCGACTTAAGTACAAGAGGACTGACACTCTCACTTTCCATGATTTGAACCTCTCCTGTGAGTCCAGTTTTAGATTCCGATGCTTAACTTCAGGTTTACTGTATTCCTTGGACCTTCTTATTGACGATGAAACACAGAAATTGCATCCGAATTTAATACAACAGGCACAATACAGAGTTAAGTACAAGAGGAGTGACACTCTAACTTTCTATGATTTGAACCTCTTCTGTGGGTCCAGTTTTAGATTCTGATGCTTCATTTTAGGTTTACTGTATCCCTTGGACCTTCTTATTGACGATGAAACACAGAAATTGCATCCGAATTTAATACAAATGGCACAATGCCGACTTAAGTACTAGAGGACTGACACTCTCACTTTCTATGATTTGAACCTCTCCTGTGAGTCCAGTTTTAGATTATGATGCTTCACTTCTGTTTTACTGTATACCTTGCACCTTCATATTGACGATGAAACACAGAAATTGCATCCGAATTTAATACAAATGGCCCAATGCCGACTTAAGCACAAGAGGACTGACACTCTCACTTTCTATGATTTGAACCTCTCCTGTGAGTTCAGTTTTAGATTCCGACGCTTCACTTCAGGTTTAATGTATCCCTCGGACCTTCTTATTGACGATGAAACACAGAAATTGCATCCGAATTTAATACAAATGGCACAATGCCGACTTAAGTACTAGTTGACTGACACTCCTACTTTCTATGATTTGAACCTCTCCTGTGAGTTCAGTTTTAGATTCCGATGCTTCACTACAGGTTTACTGTATCCCTTGGACCTTCTTATTGACGATGAAACACAGAAATTGCATCCGAATTTAAGGGGATACGGAATCGGATTTTGGGTTAAAAAATCGAATTTTTTTTTATTGGCGTATTATATTCTGCCATGTTTCCTCTTTAAAATGACGTATCATACATAGCTCTACTACAATTATAACTATTTTATTTTTATATATTTGTGAGATCGGGTATTGCGCTTTAGTTATACACGTCTCTCGTGGCTGACCATGAACTTTTTGGCAGTACCTTTAAAGTGACATGAATTCAAATATCCCGGTTTCCAGCGACTATTTATACACTAGTTGCCCGAAAATGTTTCTCTCTGGTTTCCTCAAGTTACTCTTTGACTTTGTGGCGGGACTGTTTTGTAAACAGTGTGATATAAGAAAGTAGTAGTTGTTGAGTTATTTCGTATTTAGTGCTTCATTTTTCGTAGTGAAAATGCCTAGAGCTAAAGCAAAAGTATTTAAAAAGCGTGTGAACTGGCAAAAGAAAAGAAATAATGATTCATTAGCAAAGCAAAGCAGTTCATCATCATCACTGTTGGAAAATGTGAATCCACTTATTACTGATTTGCCGAACGAACTTACACCAAATGAAAACAGTGCTTCTCATAAAAAACTAAGAGATTTGGAAGAGAAATATAATTTACTTGATAGAGGGAATGAAGTTTTTGAACTCATTGATACGAATATATTGTGTGAAGCTCTTGAAAACAGTTTGTGCTGCAAAAAATGTCATGGAAACGTTTCTCTGAAAGTAGAATCCCATGTTGGCCTGGCTGCCCAGTTTAATTTAATATGCAGTGTTTGTAAATACAGCTGTAAGTTTCCAAGTTCGGTTTCAGTAACTGTAAATAATGGATACAAGAAAACTGAACTTTATAGTGTAAATATTAGGTTAGTTTATGGATTGCGAGCAATTGGTAAGGGCAAAGCAGCTGGTGATATGCTATGTGGTGTTCTAAATCTTCCAAGTGCACCTTCAAAGTTTGAAGCTTACAATTATGTACTATGATCTGCAGTTGAAGATGTAGCACAGAAGTCAATGCAGGTTGCTGTGGAAGAAGCAGTGGAAGAAAATGACGGCAGTCGTGACCTCACAGTGGCGTTTGATGGCACGCGGCAGAAAAGGGGCCACACCTCCAACAATGGTGTTGTAACAGCAACTAGTGTTGATACTGGCAAGGTTATTGATGTTGCAATAATGTCTAAATACTGTAGGTGCACAGGCAGGCTGAAAAATGAACACAGTGATGACTGTATTGCTAATTATTATGGTAGTAGTGGTGGCATGGAGGTTGCTGGGGTGAAGAAAATTTTTCATCGCTCTTCACAGTGGTATAATGTTCGCTATGTCAAATATCTGGGAGATGGTGACTCTAAAGCATTCAAAGAAGTTTTGGAAAGCAAACCATATGGGAACAGTGTAAATATAAGCAAACTTGAATGTATAGGACATGTGCAGAAGAGAATGGGTGCCAGGCTGAGAAGGTTAAAATCAGTTATGAAAGGGAAAAAACTAGATGATGGGAAAACCTTGGATGGCAGAGGAAGATTGACTGATTCCATAATAGACCACATTCAGAACTGCTATGGCCTTGCAATCAGGCAAAATACAGGCAATCTTGAAGAAATGAGGAGAGCTATATGGGCTTTATATTTCCACACCGCATCCACAGATGTGCATCCACAACATGGTTTGTGCCCCAAAGGTGAAAACAGCTGGTGTAAATACAATAGGGGACTAACAACAGGAGAGAAATACATTCACCACCACAGTCTACCATCAGCCATCATGGCAGAAATAAAGCCCATTTTCAGGGATCTGGCTGACAGAAGTCTTCTGATGAAATGTCTTCACGGAAAAACGCAGAACCCCAACGAGTGCTTGAATAGTGTGATATGGCATCGTCTCCCAAAAACAGTGTTTGTCGGAATTAATACACTACATTTTGGTGTGTATGATGCTGTGGCAACCTTCAATCTTGGAAATATAACTAAATGCCAGGTCCTTCAAAAGTTGGGTATGTGTGTTGGTTCCCGTACGGTACGTGCTATGTTCTTTTTAGATCAGCACAGACTAAGGCATGCTGATAATATAATCAAGACATTAGTGAAAAAAGCAAGACAGGTGCAGAGGGGTGCCAAAAGAAGACTTGAAGATGATTATGAAGACTGTGAAGGGGGTATTAGCTACGGATCAGGAATGTTTTAATCTTCTTTCTCCGTTTCCCGTAAGTTTACTTTTTACTTCATCTAGGAACATTATCTCAGGTACTGGTCAACCTAGAAGTCTGAAATTTTTATGACGTAGTGACATAGGTCCCTATTACATACTGAAACAACGATTTTTTAATTACTTGATTTACAAAAGACTTAGGGGTGATAGTCTAGTAAAAAGCGATGGAAAAAATTTACTTAAAAATAAATGTACAATATCTCTGTAAGAAAATACTTTGACAATAAACTGTTGTTTCAGTATTGTTGTAACATATGAATGCACATACAGTAAAATTTTTACCTCTCTGTCTCCAGTAGTTTGTGAGAAAATGTTCCCTATAGTAGGCATATATTAACATTGCGGGGATAGGTGATTCCGTATCCCCTTAATACAAAAGTCACAAGACCGACTTAGGTACAAGAGGAGTGACACTATAACTTTCTATGATTTGAACCTCTCCTGTGAATCGAGTTTTAGATTCCGATGCCTCACTTCAGGTTTACTGTATCCCTTGGACCTTCTTATTGACGATAAAACACAGAAATTGCATCCGAATTTAATACAAAAGGCACAATGGCGACGTAAGCACAAGAAGACTGACACTCTCACTTTCCATGATTTGAACCTCTCCTGTGGGTCCAGTTTTAGATTCCGATGCTTCACTTCAGGTTTACTGTATACCTTGCACCTTCTTACTGACGATGAAACACAGAAATTGCATCCGAATTTAATACAAAAGGCACAATGGCGACTTAAGTACAAGAGGACTGACACTCTCACTTTCCATGATTTGAACCTCTCCTGTGAGACCAGTTTTAGATTCCGATTCTTCACTTCAGGTTTACTGTATACCTTGCAGCTTCTTATTGAAAATGAGACACAGAAATTGCATCGGAATTTAATACAAATGGCACAATGCCGACTTAAGTACAAGAGGACTGACACTCTCTCTTTCTATGATTTGCACCTCTCCTGTGTGTCCAGTTTTAGATTCCGATGCTTCACTTCAGGTTTACTATATACCTTGCACCTTCTTATTGACGATGAAACACAGATGTTGCATCGGAATTAAATTCAAAAGGCACAATGCCGACTTAAGTACAAGAGGACTGACACTTCAACTGTCTATGATTTGAACCTCTCCTTTGAGTCCAATTTTAGATTCCGATGCTTCACTTCAGGTTTACTGTATCCCTTGGACCTTCTTATTGATGATGAAACACAGATATTGCATCGGAATTTAATACAAAAGTCACAATACCGACTTAGGTACAAGAGGACTGACACTCTAACATTCTATGATATGATCCTCTCCTGTGGGTCCAGTTTTAGATTCCGATGCTTCCCTTAAGGTATACTGTATCCCTTGGACCTTCTTATTGACGATGAAACACAGAAATTGCATCCGAATTAATTACAGAAGGCACAAATCCGACTTAAGTACAAGAGGACTGACACTCTCACTTTCTATGATTTGAACCTCTCCTGTGAATCCAGTTTTAGATTCCGATGCTTCACTTCAGGTTTTCTGTATCCCTTGGACTTTCTTATTGACGATGAAACACAGAAATTGCAGCCGAATTTAATACAAATGGCACAATGCCGACTTAAGTACAAGAGGACTGACACCTCACTCTCTATGATTTGAACCGCTCCTGTGAGTCCAGTTTTAGATTCCGATGCTTCACTTCTGGTTTACTGTATACCGTGCACCTTCTTATTGGCGATGAGACACAGAAATTGCATCGGAATTTAATACAAAAGGCACAATGCCGACTTAAGTAAAAGAGGACTGACACTCCCACTTTCTATGATTTGAAAACCTCCTTTGAGTCCAGTTTCAGATTCCGATGCTTCACTTCGAGTTCACTGTATCCCTTGGACCTTCTTATTGACAATGAAACACAGAGTTTGCATTTGAATTTAATACAAAAGTCACAAAGCCGTCTTAAGTACAAGAGGGCTGACACTCTAATTTTCTATGATTTCAACCTCTCCTGTGAGTCCAGTTTTAGATTACGATGCTTCACTTCAGGTTTCCTGTATCCCTTGGACCTTCTTATTGACGATGAAACACAGAAATTGCATCCGAATTTAATACAAAAGGCACAATGGCGACTTAAGTACAAGAGGACTGACACTCTCACTTTCCATGATTTGAACCTCTCCTGTGAGTCCAGTTTTAGATTCCGATGCTTCACTTCAGGTTTACTGTATCCCTTGGACCTTCTTATTGACGATGAAACACAGAAATTGCATCCGAATTTAATACAACAGGCACAATACCGAGTTAAGTACAAGAGGAGTGACACTCTAACTTTCTATGATTTGAACCTCTCCTGTGGGTCCAGTTTTAGATTCTGATGCTTCACTTTAGGTTTACTGTATCCCTTGGACCTTCTTATTGACGATGAAACACAGAAATTGCATCCGAATTTAATACAAATGGCACAATGCCGACTTAAGTACTAGAGGACTGACACTCTCACTTTCTATGATTTGAACCTCTCCTGTGACTCCAGTTTTAGATTATGATGCTTCACTTCTGTTTTACTGTATACCTTGCACCTTCATATTGACGATGAAACACAGAAATTGCATCCGAATTTAATACAAATGGCCCAATGCCGACTTAAGCACAAGAGGACTGACACTCTCACTTTCTATGATTTGAACCTCTCCTGTGAGTTCAGTTTTAGATTCCGACGCTTCACTTCAGGTTTAATGTATCCCTCGGACCTTCTTATTGACGATGAAACACAGAAATTGCATCCGAATTTAATACAAATGGCACAATGCCGACTTAAGTACTAGTGGACTGACACTCTTACTTTCTATGATTTGAACCTCTCCTGTGAGTTCAGTTTTAGATTCCGATGCTTCACTACAGGTTTACTGTATCCCTTGGACCTTCTTATTGACGATGAAACACAGAAATTGCATCCGAATTTAATACAAAAGTCACAAGACCGACTTAGGTACAAGAGGAGTGACACTATAACTTTCTATGATTTGAACCTCTCCTGTGAATCGAGTTTTAGATTCCGATGCTTCACTTCAGGTTTACTGTATCCCTTGGACCTTCTTATTGACGATAAAACACAGAAATTACATCCGAATTTAATACAAAAGGCACAATGGCGACTTAAGCACAAGAAGAATGACACTCTCACTTTCCATGATTTGAACCTCTCCTGTGGGTCCAGTTTTAGATTCCGATGCTTCACTTCAGGTTTACTGTATACCTTGCACCTTCTTACTGACGATGAAACACAGAAATTGCATCCGAATTTAATACAAAAGGCACATTGGCAACTTAAGTACAAGAGGACTGACACTCTCACTTTCCATGATTTGAACCTCTCCTGTGAGACCAGTTTTAGATTCCGATGCTTCACTTCAGGTTTACTGTATACCTTGCAGCTTCTTATTGACATTGAGACACAGGAATTGCATCGGAATTTAATACAAATGGCACAATGCCGACTTAAGTACAAGAGGACTGACACTCTCACTTTCTATGATTTGCACCTCTCCTGTGTGTCCAGTTTTAGATTCCGATGCTTCACTTCAGGTTTACTATATACCTTGCACCTTCTTATTGACGATGAAACACAGATATTGCATCGGAATTAAATTCAAAAGGCACAATGCCGACATAAGTACAAGAGGACTGACACTTCAACTTTCTATGATTTGAACCTCTCCTTTGAGTCCAATTTTAGATTCCGATGCTTCACTTCAGGTTTACTGTATCCCTTGGACCTTCTTATTGACGATGAAACACAGATATTGCATCGGAATTTAATACAAAAGTCACAATACCGGCTTAGGTACAAGAGGACTGACACTCTAACATTCTATGATATGATCCTCTCCTGTGGGTCCAGTTTTAGATTCCGATGCTCCCCTTAAGGTATACTGTATCCCTTGGACCTTCTTATTGACGATGAAACACAGAAATTGCATCCGAATTAATTACAGAAGGCACAAATCCGACTTAAGTACAAGAGGACTGACACTCTCACTTTCTATGATTTGAACCTCTCCTGTGAATCCAGTTTTAGATTCCGATGCTTCACTTCAGGTTTTCTGTATCCCTTGGACTTTCTTATTGACGATGAAACAATGAAATTGCAGCCGAATTTAATACAAATGGCACAATGCCGACTTAAGTACAAGAGGACTGACACCTCACTCTCTATGATTTGAACCGCTCCTGTGAGTCCAGTTTTAGATTCCGATGCTTCACTTCTGGTTTACTGTATACCGTGCACCTTCTTATTGGCGATGAGACACAGAAATTGCATCCGAATTTAATACAAAAGGCACAATGCCGACTTAAGTAAAAGAGGACTGACACTCTCACTTTCTATGATTTGAATCCCTCCTTTGAGTCCAGTTTCAGATTCCGATGCTTCACTTCAAGTTCACTGTATCCCTTGGACCTTCTTATTGGCAATGAAACACAGAGTTTGCATTTGAATTTAATACAAAAGTTACAAAGCTGTCTTAAGTACAAGAGGGCTGACACTCTAATTTTCTATGATTTCAACCTCTCCTGTGAGTCCAGTTTTAGATTCCGATGCTTCACTTCAGGTTTCCTGTATCCCTTGGACCTTCTTATTGACGATGAAACACAGAAATTGCATCCGAATTTAATACAAAAGGCACAATGGCGACTTAAGTACAAGAGGACTGACACTCTCACTTTCCATGATTTGAACCTCTCCTGTGAGTCCAGTTTTAGATTCCGATGCTTCACTTCAGGTTTACTGTATCCCTTGGACCTTCTTATTGACGATGAAACACAGAAATTGCATCCGAATTTAATACAACAGGCACAATACCGAGTTAAGTACAAGAGGAGTGACACTCTAACTTTCTATGATTTGAACCTCTCCTGTGGGTCCAGTTTTAGATTCTGATGCTTCACTTTAGGTTTACTGTATCCCTTGGACCTTCTTATTGACGATGAAACACAGAAATTGCATCCGAATTTAATACAAATGGCACAATGCCGACTTAAGTACTAGAGGACTGACACTCTCACTTTCTATGATTTGAACCTCTCCTGTGAGTCCAGTTTTAGATTATGATGCTTCACTTCTGTTTTACTGTATACCTTGCACCTTCATATCGACGATGAAACACAGAAATTGCATCCGAATTTAATACAAATGGCCCAATGCCGACTTAAGCACAAGAGGACTGACACTCTCACTTTCTATGATTTGAACCTCTCCTGTGAGTTCAGTTTTAGATTCCGACGCTTCACTTCAGGTTTAATGTATCCCTCGGACCTTCTTATTGACGATGAAACACAGAAATTGCATCCGAATTTAATACAAATGGCACAATGCCGACTTAAGTACTAGTGGACTGACACTCTTACTTTCTATGATTTGAACCTCTCCTATGAGTTCAGTTTTAGATTCCGATGCTTCACTACAGGTTTACTGTATCCCTTGGACCTTCTTATTGACGATGAAACACAGAAATTGCATCCGAATATAATACAAAAGTCACAAGACCGACTTAGGTACAAGAGGAGTGACACTATAACTTTCTATGATTTGAACCTCTCCTGTGAATCGAGTTTTAGATTCCGATGCTTCACTTCAGGTTTACTGTATCACTTGGACCTTCTTATTGACGATAAAACACAGAAATTGCATCCGAATTTAATACAAAAGGCACAATGGCGACTTAAGCACAAGAAGACTGACACTCTCACTTTCCATGATTTGAACCTCTCCTGTGGGTCCAGTTTTAGATTCCGATGCTTCACTTCAGGTTTACTGTATACCTTGCACCTTCTTACTGACGATGAAACACAGAAATAGCATCCGAATTTAATACAAAAGGCACAATGGCGACTTAAGTACAAGAGGACTGACACTCTCACTTTCCATGATTTGAACCTCTCCTGTGAGACCAGTTTTAGATTCCGATGCTTCACTTCAGGTTTACTGTATACCTTGCAGCTTCTTATTGACAATGAGACACAGAAATTGCATCGGAATTTAATACAAATGGCACAATGCCGACTTAAGTACAAGAGGACTGACACTCTCACTTTCTATGATTTGCACCTCTCCTGTGTGTCCAGTTTTAGATTCCGATGCTTCACTTCAGGTTTACTATATACCTTGCACCTTCTTATTGACGATGAAACACAGATATTGCATCGGAATTAAATTCAAAAGGCACAATGCCGACTTAAGTACAAGAGGACTGACACTTCAACTTTCTATGATTTGAACCTCTCCTTTGAGTCCAATTTTAGATTCCGATGCTTCACTTCAGGTTTACTGTTTCCCTTGGACCTTCTTATTGACGATGAAACACAGAAATTGCATCCGAATTTAATTCAAATGGCACAATGTCGACTTAAGTACAAGAGGACTGACACTCTCACTTTCTATGATTTGAACCTCTCCTGTGAGTCCAGTTTTAGATTCCGATGCTTCACTTCAGGTTTACTGTATACCTTGCAGCTTCTTATTGACGATGAGACACAGATATTGCATCAGAATTTAATACGAATGGCACAATGCCGACTTAAGTACAAGAGGACTGACACTCTCACTCTCTATGATTTGAACCTCTCCTGTGAGTCCAGTTTTAGATTCCGATGCTTCACTTCAGGTTTACTGTATACCTTGCACCTTCTTATTGGCGATGAGACACAGAAATTGCATCGGAATTAAATACAAAAGGCACAATGCCGACTTAAGTAGAAGGGGACTGACACTCTCACTTTCTATGATTTGAATCCCTCCTGTGAGTCCAGTTTTAGATTCCGATGCTTCACTTCAAGTTCACTGTATACCTTGGACCTTCTTATTGACGATGAAACACAGAGTTTGCATTTGAATTTAAGACAAAAGGCACATAGCCGTCTTAAGTACAAGAGGGCTGACACTCTGACTTTCTATGATTTCAACCTCTCCTGTGAGTCCAGTTTTAGATTCCGATGCTTCACTTCAGGTTTACTGTATCCCTTGGACCTTCTTATTGACGATGAAACACAGAAATTGCACCCGATTTTAATACAAAAGGCACAATGGTGACTTAAGTACAAGAGGACTGACACTCTCACTTTCCATGATTTGAACCTCTCTTGTGAGTCCAGTTTTAGATTCCGATGCTTCACTTCAGGTTTACTGTATCCCTTGGACCTTCTTATTGACGATGAAACACAGAAATTGCATCCGAATTTAATACAACAGGCACAATACCGACTTAAGTACAAGAGGAGTGACACTCTAATATTCTATGATTTGAATCTCTCCTGTGGGTCCAGTATTAGATTCCTATGCTTCACTTCAGGTTTACTGTATCCCTTGGACCTTCTTATTGAAGATGAAACACAGAAATTGCTCTCCAATTTAATACAAATGGCACAATACCGACTTAGGTACAAGAGGACTGACACTCTCACTTTCTATGATTTAACCTCTCCTGTGAGTTCAGTATTAGATTCCGATGCTTCACTTCAGGTTTACTGTATCCCTTGGACCTTCTTATTGAAGATGAAACACAGAAATTGCTTCCCAATTTAATACAAATTGCACAATACCGACTTAGGTACAAGAGGACTGACACTCTCACTTTCTATGATTTAACCTCTCCTGTGAGTTCAGTATTAGATTCCGATGCTTCACTTCAGGTTTACTGTATACCTTGCACCTTCTTATTAACGATGAAACAGAGAAATTGCATCCGAATATAATACAAAAGGCACAATACCGACTTAAGTGCAAGAGGAGTGAGTCTCTAACTATCTACGATTTGAACTTCTCCTGTGAGTCCAGTTTTAGATTCCGATGCTTCACTTCAGGTTTACTGTATACCTTGCACCTTCTTATTAACGATGAAACACAGAAATTGCATCCGAATTTAATACAAATGATATAATGCAGACTTATTACAAGAGGACTGACACTCTCACTTTCTATGATTTGAACCTCTCCTGTGAGTCCAATTTTAGATTCCGATGCTTCACTTCAGGTTCACTGTATCCCTTGGACCTTCTTAATGACGATGATACACAGAAATTGCATCCAAATTTAATACAAAAGGCACAATGGCGACTTAAGTACAAGAAGATTGACACTCTCGATTTCCATGATTTGAACCTCTCCTGTGAGTCCAGTTTTAGATTCCGAAGCTTCACTTCAGGTTTACTGTATACCTTGCAGCTTCTTATTGACGATGAAACACAGAAATTGCATCGGAAATAAATTCAAAAGGCACTATACCGACTTAAGTACAAGAGGACTGACACTCTCACTTTCTATGATTTGAACCTCTCCTGTGAGTCCAGTTTTAGATTCCGATGCTTCACTTCAGGTTTACTGTATACCTTGCAGCTTTTTATTGACGATGAGACACAGGAATTGAATCGGAATTTAATACAAATGGCACAATGCCGACTTAAGTACAAGAGGACTGACACTCTCACTTTCCATGATTTGCACCTCTCCTGTGAGTCCAGTTTTAGGTTCCGATGCTTCACTTCAGGTTTACTGTATACCTTGCACTTTCTTATTGACGATGAAACACAGAAATTGCAGTCGAATTTAATACAAATGATATAATGCCGACTTAATTACAAGAGGACTGACACTCTCACTTTCTATGATTTGAACCTCTCCTGTGAGTCCAGTTTTAGATTCCGATGCTTCACTTCTGGTTTACTGTATACCTTGCACCTTCTTATTGGCGATGAGACACAGAAATTGCATCGGAATTAAATACAAAAGGCACAATGCCGACTTAAGTAAAAGGGGACTGACACTTTCACTTTCTATGATTTGAATCCCTCCTGTGAGTCCAGTTTTAGATTCCGATGCTTCACTTCAAGTTCACTGTATACCTTGGACCTTCTTATTGACGATGAAACACAGAGTTTGAATTTGAATTTAAGACAAAAGGCACATAGCCGTCTTAAGTACAAGAGGGCTGACACTCTAACTTTCTATGATTTCAACCTCTCCTGTGAGTCCAGTTTTAGATTCCGATGCTTCACTTCAGGTATACTGTATCCCTTGGACCTTCTTATTGACGATGAAACACAGAAATTGCATCCGATTTTAATACAAAAGGCACAATGGCGACTTAAGTACAAGAGGACTGACACTCTCACTTTCCATGATTTGAATCTCTCCTGTGGGTCCAGTATTAGATTCCGATGCTTCACTTCAGGTTTACTGTATCCCTTGGACCTTCTTATTGAAGATGAAACACAGAAATTGCTTCCCAATTTAATACAAATGGCACAATACCGACTTAGGTACAAGATGACTGACACTCTCACTTTCTATGATTTAACCTCTCCTGTGTGTTCAGTATTAGATTCCGATGCTTCACTTCAGGTTTACTGTATACCTTGCACCTTCTTATTAACGATGAAACAGAGAAATTGCATCGGAATTAAATTCAAAACGCACAATGACGACTTAAGTACAAGTGGACTGACACTCTAACTTTCTACGATTTGAACGTCTCCTGTGAGTCCAGTTTTGGATTCCGATGCTTCACTTCAGGTTTACTGTATACCTTGCAGCTTCTTATTGACAATGAGACACAGAAATTGCATCGGAATTTAAACAAATGGCACAATGCCGACTTAAGTACAAGAGGACTGACACTCTCACTTTCTATGATTTGCACCTCTCCTGTGAGTCCAGTTTTAGATTCCGATGCTTCACTTCAGGTTTACTATACACCTTGCACCTTCTTATTGACGATGAAACACAGATATTGCATCGGAATTAAATTCAAAAGGCACAATGCCGACTTAAGTACAAGAGGACTGACACTTCAACTTTCTATGATTTGAACCTCTCCTTTGAGTCCAATTTTAGATTACGATGCTTCACTTCAGGTTTACTGTATCCCTTGGACCTTCTTATTGACGATGAAACACAGAAATTGCATCCGAATATAATAAAAAAGGCACAATACCGACTTAATGCAAAAGGAGTGAGTCTCTAACTATCTACGATTTGAACTTCTCCTGTGGGTCCAGTTTTAGATTCCGATCCTTCACTTCAGGTTTACTGTATCCCTTGGACCTTCTTATTGACGATGAAACACAGAAATTGCATCCGAATTTAATACAACAGACACAATACCGACTTAAGTAGAAGAGGAGTGACACTCTAATTTTCTATGATTTGAATCTCTCCTGTGGGTCCAGTATTAGATTCCGATGCTTCACTTCAGGTTTACTGTATCCCTTGGACCTTCTTATTGAAGATGAAACACAGAAATTGCTTCCCAATTTAATACAAATGGCACAATACCGACTTAGGTACAAGAGGACTGACACTCTCACTTTCTATGATTTAACCTCTCCTGTGAGTTCAGTATTAGATTCCGATGCTTCACTTCAGGTTTACTGTATACCTTGCACCTTCTTATTAACGATGAAACAGAGAAATTGCATCGGAATTAAATTCAAAACGCACAATGACGACTTAAGTACAAGTGGACTGACACTCTAACTTTCTACGATTTGAACCTCTCCTGTGAGTCCAGTTTTGGATTCCGATGCTTCACTTCAGGTTTACTGTATCCCTTGGACCTTCTTATTGACGATGAAACACAGAAATTGCATCCGAATTTAATACAAAAGTCACAATACCGACTTAGGTACAAGACGAGTGACACTATAAATTTCTATGATTTGAACCTCTCCTGTGAGTCCAGTTTTAGATTCCGATGCTTCTCTTCAGGTTTACTGTATCCCTTGGACCTTCTTATTGACGATGAAACACAGAAATTGCATCCGAATTTAATACAAATGGCATAATGCCGACTTAAGTACAAGAGAACTGACACTCTAACGCTCTAACTCTCTATGATTTGAAACTCACCTGTGAGTCCAGTTTTACATTCCGATGCTTCACTTCAGGTTTACTGTATCCCTTGGACCTTCTTATTGACGATGAAACACAGAAATTGCATCCGAATTTAATACAAAAGTCACAATACCGACTTAGGTACAAGAGGAGTGACACTATAACTTTCTATGATTTGAACCTCTCCTGTGAATCGAGTTTTAGATTCCGATGCTTCACTTCAGGTTTACTGTATCCCTTGGACCTTCTTATTGATGATAAAACACAAAAATTGCATCCGAATTTAATACAAAAGGCACAATAGCGACTTAAGTACAAGAGGACTGACACTCTCACTTTCTATGATTTGCACCTCTCCTGTGAGTCCAGTTTTAGATTCCGATGCTTCACTTCAGGTTTACTATATACCTTGCACCTTCTTATTGACGATGAAACACAGATATTGCATCCGAATATAATACCAAAGCCACAATACCGACTTAAGTGCAAGAGGAGTGAGTCTCTAACTATCTACGATTTGAACTGCTCCTGTGAGTCCAGTTTTAGATTCCGATGCTTCACTTCAGGTTTACTGTATACCTTGCACCTTCTTATTGACGATGAAACACAGAAATTGCATCCGAATTTAATACAAATGATATAATGCAGACTTATTACAAGAGGACTGACACTCTCACTTTCTATGATTTGAACCTCTCCTGTGAGTCCAGTTTTAGATTCCGATGCTTCACTTCAGGTTTACTGTATACCTTGCAGCATCTTATTGACGATGAGACACAGAAATTGCATCAGAATTTAATACGAATGGCACAATGCCGTCTTAAGTACAAGAGGACTGACACTCTCACTCTCTATGATTTGAACCTCTCCTGTGAGTCCAGTTTTAGATTCCGATGCTTCACTTCAGGTTTACTGTATACCTTGCAGCTTCTTATTGACAATGAGACACAGAAATTGCATCGGAATTTAAACAAATGGCACAATGCCGACTTAAGTACAAGAGGACTGACACTCTCACTTTCTATGATTTGCACCTCTCCTGTGAGTCCAGTTTTAGATTCCGATGCTTCACTTCAGGTTTACTATATACCTTGCACCTTCTTATTGACGATGAAACACAGATATTGCATCGGAATTAAATTCAAAAGGCACAATGCCGACTTAAGTACAAGAGGACCGACACTTCAACTTTCTATGATTTGAACCTCTCCTTTGAGTCCAATTTTAGATTACGATGCTTCACTTCAGGTTTACTGTATCCCTTGGACCTTCTTATTGACGATGAAACACAGATATTGCATCGGAATTAAATTCAAAAGGCACAATGCCGACTTAAGTACAAGAGGACCGACACTCTCACTTTCTATGATTTGCACCTCTCCTGTGAGTCCAGTTTTAGATTCCGATGCTTCACTTCAGGTTTACTGTATACCTTGCACCTTCTTATTAACGATGAAACACAGAAATTGCATCCGAATTTAATACAAATGATATAATGCAGACTAATTACAAGAGGACTGACACTCTCACTTTCTATGATTTGAACCTCTCCTGTGAGTCCAGTTTTAGATTCCGATGCTTCACCTCAGGTTTACTGTATCCCTTGGACCTTCTTAATGACGATGATACACAGAAATTGCATCCAAATTTAATACAAAAGGCACAATGGCGACTTAAGTACAAGAAGATTGACACTCTCGATTTCCATGATTTGAACCTCTCCTGTGAGTCCAGTTTTAGATTCCGAAGCTTCACTTCAGGTTTACTGTATACCTTGCAGCTTCTTATTGACGATGAAACACAGAAATTGCATCGGAAATAAATTCAAAAGGCACTATACCGACTTACGTACAAGAGGACTGACACTCTCACTTTCTATGATTTGAACCTCTCCTGTGAGTCCAGTTTTAGATTCCGATGCTTCACTTCAGGTTTACTGTATACCTTGCAGCTTTTTATTGACGATGAGACACAGGAATTGAATCGGAATTTAATACAAATGGCACAATGCCGACTTAAGTACAAGAGGACTGACACTCTCACATTCCATGATTTGCACCTCTCCTGTGAGTTTAGTTTTAGATTCCGATGCTTCACTTCAGGTTTACTGTATACCTTGCACCTTCTTATTGACGATGAAACACAGAAATTGCAGTCGAATTTAATACAAATGATACAATGCCGACTTAATTACAAGAGGACTGACACTCTCACTTTATATGATTTGAACCTCTCCTGTGAGTCCAGTTTAAGATTCCGATGCTTCACTTCTGGTTTACTGTATACCTTGCACCTTCTTATTGGCGATGAGACACAGAAATTGCATCGGAATTAAATACAAAAGGCACAATGCCGACTTAAGTAAAAGGGGACTGACACTCTCACTTTCTATGTTTTGAATCCCTCCTGTGAGTCCAGTTTTAGATTCCGATGCTTCACTTCAAGTTCACTGTATACCTTGGACCTTCTTATTGACGATGAAACACAGAGTTTGCATTTTAATTTAAGACAAAAGGCACATAGCCGTCTTAAGTACACGAGGGCTGACACTCTAACTTTCTATGATTTCAACCTCTCCTGTGAGTCCAGTTTTAGATTCCGATGCTTCACTTCAGGTTTACTGTATCCCTTGGACCTTCTTATTGACGATGAAACACAGAAATTGCATCCGATTTTAATACAAAAGGCACAATGGCGACTTAAGTACAAGAGGACTGACACTCTCACTTTCCATGATTTGAACCTCTCCTGTGAGTCCAGTTTTACATTCCGATGCTTCACTTCAGGTTTACAGTATCCCTTGGACCTTCTTATTGACGATGAAACACAGAAATTGCATCCGAATTTAATACAACAGGCACAATACCGACTTAAGTACAAGAGGAGTGACACTCTAATTTTCTATGATTTGAATCTCTCCTGTGGGTCCAGTATTAGATTCCGATGCTTCACTTCAGGTTTACTGTATCCCTTGGACCTTCTTATTGAAGATGAAACACAGAAATTGCTTCCCAATTTAATACAAATGGCACAATACCGACTTAGGTACAAGAGGACTGACACTCTCACTTTCTATGATTTAACCTCTCCTGTGAGTTCAGTATTAGATTCCGATGCTTCACTTCAGGTTTACTGTATACCTTGCACCTTCTTATTAACGATGAAACAGAGAAATTGCATCGGAATTAAATTCAAAACGCACAATGACGACTTAAGTACAAGTGGACTGACACTCTAACTTTCTACGATTTGAACCTCTCCTGTGAGTCCAGTTTTGGATTCCGATGCTTCACTTCAGGTTTACTGTATCCCTTGGACCGTCTTATTGACGATGAAACACAGAAATTGCATCCGAATTTAATACAAATGTCACAATACCGACTTAGGTACAAGACGAGTGACACTATAAATTTCTATGATTTGAACCTCTCCTGTGAGTCCAGTTTTAGATTCCGATGCTTCACTTCAGGTTTACTGTATCCCTTGGACCTTCTTATTGACGATGAAACACAGAAATTGCATCCGAAATTAATACAAATGGCATAATGCCGACTTAAGTACAAGAGAACTGACACTCTAACGCTCTAACTCTCTATGATTTGAAACTCACCTGTGAGTCCAGTTTTACATTCCGATGCTTCACTTCAGGTTTACTGTATCCTATGGACCTTCTTATTGACGATGAAACACAGAAATTGCATCCGAATTTAATACAAAAGTCACAATACCGACTTAGGTACAAGAGGAGTGACACTATAACTTTCTATGATTTGAAATTCTCCTGTGAATCGAGTTTTAGATTCCGATGCTTCACTTCAGGTTTACTGTATCCCTTGGACCTTCTTATTGACGATAAAACACAAAAATTGCATCCGAATTTAATACAAAAGGCACAATGGCGACTTAAGTACAAGAGGACTGACACTCTCACTTTCTATGATTTGCACCTCTCCTGTGAGTCCAGTTTTAGATTCCGATGCTTCACTTCAGGTTTACTGTATTCCTTGGACCTTCTTATTGACGATGAAACACAGAAATTGCATCCGAATATAATACAAAAGGCACAATACCGACTTAAGTGCAAGAGGAGTGAGTCTCTAACTATCTACGATTTGAACTTCTCCTGTGAGTCCAGTTTTAGATACCGATGCTTCACTTCAGGTTTACTGTATACCTTGCACCTTCTTATTAACGATGAAACACAGAAATTGCATCCGAATTTAATACAACAGGCAATATACCGACTTAAGTACAAGAGGAGTGACACTCTAATTTTCTATGATTTGAATCTCTCCTGTGGGTCCAGTATTAGATTCCGATGCTTCACTTCAGGTGTACTGTATCCCTTGGACCTTCTTATTGAAGATGAAACACAGAAATTGCTTCCCAATTTAATACAACAGGCACAATACCGACTTAAGTACAAGAGGAGTGACACTCTAATTTTCTATGATTTGAATCTCTCCTGTGGGTCCAGTATTAGATTCCGATGCTTCACTTCAGGTTTACTGTATCCCTTGGACCTTCTTATTGAAGATGAAACACAGAAATTGCTTCCCAATTTAATACAAATGGCACAATACCGACTTAGGTACAAGAGGACTGACACTTTCACTTTCTATGATTTAACCTCTCCTGTGAGTTCAGTATTAGATTCCGATGCTTCACTTCAGGTTTACTGTATACCTTGCACCTTCTTATTAACGATGAAACAGAGAAATTGCATCGGAATTAAATTCAAAACGCACAATGACGACTTAAGTACAAGTGGACTGACACTCTAACTTTCTACGATTTGAACCTCTCCTGTGAGTCCAGTTTTGGATTCCGATGCTTCACTTCAGGTTTACTGTATCCCTTGGACCTTCTTATTGACGATGAAACACAGAAATTGCATCCGAATTTAATACAAAAGTCACAATACCGACTTAGGTACAAGACGAGTGACACTATAACTTTCTATGATTTGAACCTCTCCTGTGAGTCCAGTTTTAGATTCCGATGCTTCACTTCAGGTTTACTGTATCCCTTGGACCTTCTTATTGACGATGAAACACAGAAATTGCATCCGAATTTAATGCAAATGGCATAATGCCGACTTAAGTACAAGAGAACTGACACTCTAACGCTCTAACTCTCTATGATTTGAAACTCACCTGTGAGTCCAGTTTTACATACCGATGCTTCACTTCAGGTTTACTGTATCCCTTGGACCTTCTTATTGACGATGAAACACAGAAATTGCATCCGAATTTAATACAAAAGTCACAATACTGACTTAGGTACAAGAGGAGTGACACTATAACTTTCTATGATTTGAACCTCTCCTGTGAATCGAGTTTTAGATTCCGATGCTTCACTTCAGGTTTACTGTATCCCTTGGACCTTCTTATTGACGATAAAACACAGAAATTGCATCCGAATTTAATACAAAAGGCACAATGGCGACTTACGTACAAGAGGACTGACGCTCTCACTTTCTATGATTTGCACCTCTCCTGTGAGTCCAGTTTTAGATTCCGATGCTTCACTTCAGGTTTACTATATACCTTGCACCTTCTTATTGACGATGAAACACAGATATTGCATCCGAATATAATACCAAAGGCACAATACCGACTTAAGTGCAAGAGGAGTGAGTCTCTAACTATCTACGATTTGAACTTCTCCTGTGAGTCCAGTTTTAGATTCCGATGCTTCACTTCAGGTTTACTGTATACCTTGCACCTTCTTATTGACGATGAAACACAGAAATTGCATCCGAATTTAATACAAATGATATAATGCAGACTTATTACAAGAGGACTGACACTCTCACTTTCTATGATTTGAACCTCTCCTGTGAGTCCAGTTTTAGATTCCGATGCTTCACTTCAGGTTTACTGTATTCCTTGCAGCTTCTTATTGACGATGAGACACAGAAATTGCATCAGAATTTAATACGAATGGTACAATGCCGACTTAAGTACAAGAGGACTGACACTCTCACTCTCTATGATTTGAACCTCTCCTGTGAGTCCAGTTTTAGATTCCGATGCTTCACTTCAGGTTTACTGTATACCTTGCAGCTTCTTATTGACAATGAGACACAGAAATTGCATCGGAATTTAAACAAATGGCACAATGCCGACTTAAGTACAAGAGGACTGACACTCTCACTTTCTATGATTTGCACCTCTCCTGTGAGTCCAGTTTTAGATTCCGATGCTTCACTTCAGGTTTACTATATACCTTGCACCTTCTTATTGACGATGAAACACAGATATTGCATCGGAATTAAATTCAAAAGGCACAATGCCGACTTAAGTACAAGAGGACTGACACTTACACTTTCTATGATTTGAACCTCTCCTTTGAGTCCAATTTTAGATTACGATGCTTCACTTCAGGTTTACTGTATCCCTTGGACCTTCTTATTGACGATGAAACACAGAAATTGCATCCGAATATAATACAAAAGGCACAATACCGACTTAAGTGCAAGAGGAGTAAGTCTCTAACTATCTACGATTTGAACTTCTCCTGTGAGTCCAGTTTTAGATTCCGATGCTTCACTTCAGGTCTACTGTATACCTTGCACCTTCTTATTAACGATGAAACACAGAAATTGCATCCGAATTTAATGCAAATGAAATAATGCAGACTAATTACAAGAGGACTGACACTCTCACTTTCTATGATTTGAACCTCTCCTGTGAGTCCAGTTTTGGATTCCGATGCTTCACTTCAGGTTTACTGTATCCCTTGGACCTTCTTAATGACGATGATAGACAGAAATTGCATCCAAATTTAATACAAAAGGCACAATGGCGACTTAAGTACAAGAAGATTGACACTCTCGATTTCCATGATTTGAACCTCTCCTGTGAGTCCAGTTTTAGATTCCGAAGCTTCACTTCAGGTTTACTGTATACCTTGCAGCTTTTTATTGACGATGAGACACAGGAATTGAATCGGAATTTAGTACAAATGGCACAATGCCGACTTAAGTACAAGAGGACTGACACTCTCACTTTCCATGATTTGCACCTCTCCTGTGAGTCCAGTTTTAGATTCCGATGCTTCACTTCAGGTTTACTGTATACCTTGCACCTTCTTATTGACGATGAAACACAGAAATTGCAGTCGAATTTAATACAAATGATATAATGCCGACTTAATTACAAGAGGACTGACACTCTCACTTTCTATGATTTGAACCTCTCCTTTGAGTCCAATTTTAGATTACGATGCTTCACTTCAGGTTTACTGTATCCCTTGGACCTTCTTATTGACGATGAAACACAGAAATTGCATCCGAATATAATACAAAAGGCACAATACCGACTTAAGTGCAAGAGGAGTAAGTCTCTAACTATCTACGATTTGAACTTCTCCTGTGAGTCCAGTTTTAGATTCCGATGCTTCACTTCAGGTCTACTGTATACCTTGCACCTTCTTATTAACGATGAAACACAGAAATTGCATCCGAATTTAATGCAAATGAAATAATGCAGACTAATTACAAGAGGACTGACACTCTCACTTTCTATGATTTGAACCTCTCCTGTGAGTCCAGTTTTGGATTCCGATGCTTCACTTCAGGTTTACTGTATCCCTTGGACCTTCTTAATGACGATGATAGACAGAAATTGCATCCAAATTTAATACAAAAGGCACAATGGCGACTTAAGTACAAGAAGATTGACACTCTCGATTTCCATGATTTGAACCTCTCCTGTGAGTCCAGTTTTAGATTCCGAACTTCACTTCAGGTTTACTGTATACCTTGCAGCTTCTTATTGACGATGACACACAGAAATTGCATCGGAAATAAATTCAAAAGGCACTATACCGACTTAAGTACAAGAGGACTGACACTCTCACTTTCTATGATTTGAACCTCTCCTGTGAGTCCAGTTTTAGATTCCGATGCTTCACTTCAGGTTTACTGTATACCTTGCAGCTTTTTATTGACGATGAGACACAGGAATTGAATCGGAATTTAGTACAAATGGCACAATGCCGACTTAAGTACAAGAGGACTGACACTCTCACTTTCCATGATTTGCACCTCTCCTGTGAGTCCAGTTTTAGATTCCGATGCTTCACTTCAGGTTTACTGTATACCTTGCACCTTCTTATTGACGATGAAACACAGAAATTGCAGTCGAATTTAATACAAATGATATAATGCCGACTTAATTACAAGAGGACTGACACTCTCACTTTCTATGATTTGAACCTCTCCTTTGAGTCCAATTTTAGATTACGATGCTTCACTTCAGGTTTACTGTATCCCTTGGACCTTCTTATTGACGATGAAACACAGAAATTGCATCCGAATATAATACAAAAGGCACAATACCGACTTAAGTGCAAGAGGAGTAAGTCTCTAACTATCTACGATTTGAACTTCTCCTGTGAGTCCAGTTTTAGATTCCGATGCTTCACTTCAGGTCTACTGTATACCTTGCACCTTCTTATTAACGATGAAACACAGAAATTGCATCCGAATTTAATGCAAATGAAATAATGCAGACTAATTACAAGAGGACTGACACTCTCACTTTCTATGATTTGAACCTCTCCTGTGAGTCCAGTTTTGGATTCCGATGCTTCACTTCAGGTTTACTGTATCCCTTGGACCTTCTTAATGACGATGATAGACAGAAATTGCATCCAAATTTAATACAAAAGGCACAATGGCGACTTAAGTACAAGAAGATTGACACTCTCGATTTCCATGATTTGAACCTCTCCTGTGAGTCCAGTTTTAGATTCCGAAGCTTCACTTCAGGTTTACTGTATACCTTGCAGCTTCTTATTGACGATGACACACAGAAATTCCATCGGAAATAAATTCAAAAGGCACTATACCGACTTAAGTACAAGAGGACTGACACTCTCACTTTCTATGATTTGAACCTCTCCTGTGAGTCCAGTTTTAGATTCCGATGCTTCACTTCAGGTTTACTGTATACCTTGCAGCTTTTTATTGACGATGAGACACAGGAATTGAATCGGAATTTAGTACAAATGGCACAATGCCGACTTAAGTACAAGAGGACTAACACTCTCACTTTCCATGATTTGCACCTCTCCTGTGAGTCCAGTTTTAGATTCCGATGCTTCACTTCAGGTTTACTGTATACCTTGCACCTTCTTATTGACGATGAAACACAGAAATTGCAGTCGAATTTAATACAAATGATATAATGCCGACTTAATTACAAGAGGACTGACACTCTCACTTTCTATGATTTGAACCTCTCCTGTGAGTCCAGTTTTAGATTCCGATGCTTCACTTCTGGTTTACTGTATACCTTGCACCTTCTTATTGGCGATGAGACACAGAAATTGCATCGGAATTAAATACAAAAGGCACAATGCCGACTTAAGTAAAAGGGGACTGACACTCTCACTTTCTATGATTTGAATCCCTCCTGTGAGTCCAGTCTTAGATTCCGATGCTTCACTTCAAGTTCACTGTATACCTTGGACCTTCTTATTGACGACGAAACACAGAGTTTGCATTTGAATTTAAGACAAAAGGCACATAGCCGTCTTAAGTACAAGAGGGCTGACACTCTAACTTTCTATGATTTCAACCTCTCCTGTGAGTCCAGTTTTAGATTCCGATGCTTCACTTCAGGTTTACTGTATCCCTTGGACCTTCTTATTGACGATGAAACACAGAAATTGCATCCGATTTTAATACAAATGGCACAATGGCGACTTAAGTACAAGAGGACTGACACTCTTAATTTCCATGATTTGAACCTCTCCTGTGAGTCCAGTATTAGATTCCGATGCTTCACGTCAGGTTTACTGTATCCCTTGGACCTTCTTATTGACGATGAAACATAGAAATTGCATCCGAATTTAATACAACAGGCACAATACCGACTTAAGTACAAGAGGAGTGACACTCTAATTTTCTATGATTTGAATCTCTCCTGTGGGTCCAGTTTTAGATTACGATGCTTCACTTCAGGTTTACTGTATCCCTTGGACCTTCTTATTGAAGATGAAACACAGAAATTGCTTCCCAATTTAATACAAATGGCACAATACCGACTTAGGTACAAGAGGACTGACACTCTCACTTTCTATGATTTAACCTCTCCTGTGAGTTCAGTATTATATTCCGATGCTTCACTTCAGGTTTACTGTATACCTTGCACCTTCTTATTAACGATGAAACAGAGAAATTGCATCGGAATTAAATTCAAAACTCACAATGACGACTTAAGTACATGTGGACTGACACTCTAACTTTCTACGATTTGAACCTCTCCTGTGAGTCCAGTTTTAGATTCCGATGCTTCACTTCAGGTTTACTGTATCCCTTGGACCTTCTTATTGACGATGAAACACAGAAATTGCATCCGAATTTAATACAAAAGTCACAATACCGACTTAGGTACAAGACGAGTGACACTATAACTTTCTATGATTTGAACCTCTCCTGTGAGTCCAGTTTTAGATTCCGATGCTTCACTTCAGGTTTACTGTATCCCTTGGACCTTCTTATTGACGATGAAACACAGAAATTGCATCCGAATTTAATACAAATGGCATAATGCCGACTTAAGTACAAGAGAACTGACACTCTAACGCTCTAACTCTCTATGATTTGAACCTCACCTGTGAGTCCAGTTTTACATTCCGATGCTTCACGTCAGGTTTACTGTATACCTTGGACCTTCTTATTGACGATGAAACACAGAAATTGCATCCGAATTTAATACAAAAGTCACAATACCGACTAAGGTACAAGAGGAGTGACACTATAACTTTCTATGATTTGAACCTCTCCTGTGAATCGAGTTTTAGATTCCGATGCTTCACTTCAGGTTTACTGTATCCCTTGGACCTTCTTATTGACGATAAAACACAGAAATTGCATCCGAATTTAATACAAAAGGCACAATGGCGACTTAAGCACAAGAAGACTGACACTCTCACTTTCCATGATTTGAACCTCTCCTGTGGGTCCAGTTTTAGATTCCGATGCTTCACTTCAGGTTTACTGTATACCTTGCACCTTCTTACTGACGATGAAACACAGAAATTGCATCCGAATTTAATACAAAAGGCACAATGGCGACTTAAGTACAAGAGGACTGACACTCTCACTTTCCATGATTTGAACCTCTCCTGTGACACCAGTTTTAGATTCCGATGCTTCACTTCAGGTTTACTGTATACCTTGCACCTTCTTATTGACGATGAAACACATAAATTGCATCCGAATTTAATACAAATGGCATAATGCCGACTTAATTACAATAGGTCTGACACTCTCACTTTCTATGATTTGAACCTCTCCTGTGAGTCCAGTTTTAGATTCCGATGCTTCACTTCAGGTTTACTGTATACCTTGCAGCTTTTTATTGACGATGAGACACAGGAATTGAATCGGAATTTAATACAAATGGCACAATGCCGACTTAAGTACAAGAGGACTGACACTCTCACTTTCCATGATTTGCACCTCTCCTGTGAGTCCAGTTTTAGATTCCGATGTTTCACTTCAGGTTTACTGTATACCTTGCACCTTCTTATTGACGATGAAACACAGAAATTGCAGCCGAATTTAATGCAAATGATATAATGCCGACTTAATTACAAGAGGACTGACACTCTCACTTTCTATGATTTGAACCTCTCCTGTGAGTCCAGTTTTAGATTCCGATGCTTCAGTTCTGGTTTACTGTACACCTTGCACCTTCTTATTGGCGATGAGACACAGAAATTGCATCGGAATTAAATACAAAAGGCACAATGCCGACTTAAGTAAAAGAGGACTGACACTCTCACTTTCTATGATTTGAATCCCTCCTGTGAGTCCAGTTTTAGATTCCGATGCTTCACTTCAAGTTCACTGTATCCCCTGGACCTTCTTATTGACGATGAAACACAGAGTTTGCATTTGAATTTAAGACAAAAGGCACATAGTCGTCTTAAGTACAAGAGGGCTGACACTCTAACTTTCTATGATTTCAACCTCTCCTGTGAGTCCAGTTTTAGTTTCCGATGCCTCACTTCAGGTTTACTGTATCCCTTGGACCTTCTTATTGACGATGAAACACAGAAATTGCATCCGATTTTAATACAAAAGGCACAATGGCGACTTAAGTACAAGAGGACTGACACTCTCACTTTCCATGATTTGAACCTCTCCTGTGAGTCCAGTTTTAGATTCCGATGCTTCACTTCAGGTTTACTGTATCCCTTGGACCTTCTTATTGACGACGAAACACAGAAATTGCATCCGATTTTAATACAAAAGGCACAATGCCGAGTTAAGTACAAGAGGACTGACACACTAACGCTCTAACTCTCTATGATTTGAACCTCTCCTGTGAGTCCAGTTTAGGATTCCGTTGTTTCACTTCAGGTTTACTGTATCCCTTGGACCTTCTTATTGACGATGTAACACAGAAATTGCATCCGAATATAATACAAATGGCACAATGCCGACTTAAGTACTAAAGGACTGACACTCTTACTTTCTATGATTTGAACCTCTCCTGTGAGTCCAGTTTTAGATTCCGATGCTTCACTTCAGGTTTACTGTATACCTTGCACCTTCATATTGACGAAGAAACACAGAAATTGCATCCGAATTTAATACAAAAGGCACAATGCCGACTTAAGTACAAGAGGACTGACACTCTAACGCTCTAAATCTTTATGATTTGAACCTCTCCTGTGAGTCCAGTTTAGGATTCCGATGCTTCACTTCCGGTTTACTGTATCCCTTGGACCTTCTTGTTGACGATGAAACACAGAAATTGCATCCGAATTTAATACAAATGGCATAATGCCGACTTAATTACGAGAGGTCTGACACTCTCACTTTCTATGATTTGAACCTCTCCTGTGAGTCCAGTTTTAGATTCCGATGCTTCACTTCAGGTTTACTGTATCCCTGGACCTTCTTATTGACGATGAAACACAGAAATTGCATCCGAATTTAATTCAAATGGCACAATGCCGTCTTAAGTACAAGAGGACTGACACTCTCACTTTCTATGATTTAAGCCTCTCCTGTGAGTCCAGTTTTAGATTCCGATGCTTCACTTCAGGTTTACTGTATACCTTGCAGCTTCTTATTGACGATGAGACACAGAAATTGCATCGGAATTTAATACAAATGGCACAATGCCGACTTAAGTACAAGAGTACTGACACTTCAACTTTCTATGATTTGAACCTCTCCTTTGAGTCCAATTTTAGATTCCGATGCTTCACTTCAGGTTTACTGTATCCCTTGGACCTTCTTATTGACGATGAAACACAGAAATTGCATCCGAATTTAATACAAAAGGCACAATACCGACTTAAGTGCAACAGGAGTGAGTCGCTAACTTTCTATGATTTGAACTTCTCCTGTGAGTCCAGTTTTAGATTCCGATGCTTCACTTCAGGTTTACTGTATACCTTGCACCTTCTTATTTACGATGAAACACAGAAATTGCATTCGAATTTAATACAAATGTTATAATGCCGACTTAATTACAAGAGGACTGACACTCTCACTTTCTATGATTTGAAACTCTCCTGTGAGTCCAGTTTTAGATTCCGATGCTTCACTTCAGGTTTACTGTATCCCTTGGGCCTTCTTAATGACGATGAAACACAGAAACTGCATCCAAATTTAATACTAAAGGCACAATGGCGACTTATGTACAAGAGGACTGACACTCTCACTGTCCATGATTTGAACCTCTCCTGTGAGTCTAGTTTTAGATTCCGAAGCTTCAATTCAGGTTTACTGTATACCTTGCACCTTCTTATTGACGATGAAACACAGAAATTGCATCCGAATTTAATTCAAATGGCACAATGCCGACTTAAGTACAAGAGGACTGACACTCTCACTTTCTATGATTCGAACCTCTCCTGTGAGTCCAGTTTTAGATTCCGATGCTTCACTTCAGGTTTACTGTATACCTTGCAGCTTCTTATTGACGATGAGACACAGAAATTGCATCGGAATTTAATACAAATGGCACAATGCCGACTTAAGTCCAAGAGGACTGACACTCTCACTTTCTATGATTTAACCTCTCCTGTGAGTTCAGTATTAGATTCCGATGCTTCACTTCAGGTTTACTGTATCCCTTGGACCTTCTTATTGACGATGAAACACAGAAATTGCATCCGAATTTAATATAAAAGTCACAATACCGACTTAGGTACAAGAGGAGTGACACTATAACTTTCTATGATTTGAACCTCTCCTGTGAGTCCAGTTTTAGATTCCGATGCTTCACTTCAGGTTTACTGTATCCCTTGGACCTTCTTATTGACGATGAAACACAGAAATTGCATCCGACTTTAATACAAATGGCATAATGCCGACTTAATTACAAGAGGTCTGACACTCTCACTTTCTATGATTTGAACCTCTCCTGTGAGTCCAGTTTTAGATTCCGATGCTTCACTTCAGGTTTACTGTATCCCTTGGACCTTCTTATTGACGATGAAACACAGAAATTGCATCCGAATTTAATTCAAATGGCACAATGCCGACTTAAGTACAAGAGGACTGACACTCTCACTTTCTATGATTTGAACCTCTCCGGTGAGTCCAGTTTTAGATTCCGATGCTTCACTTCAGGTTTACTGTATACCTTGCAGCTTCTTATTGACGATGAGACACAGAAATTGCATCGGAATTTAATACAAATGGCACAATGACGACTTAAGTACAAGAGGACTGACGCTCTCACTTTCTATGATTTGCACCGCTCCTGTGAGTCCCATTTTAGATTCCGAATCTTCACTTCAGGTTTACTGTATCCCTTGGACCTTCTTATTGACGATGGAACACAGAAATTGCATCCGAATTTAATACAAAAGGCACAATGCCGACTTAAGTATAAGAGGACCGACACTCTAACGCTCTAAATCTCTATGATTTGAACCTCTCCTGTGAGTCCCGTTTAGGATTCCGATGCTTCACTTCCGGTTTACTGTATCCCTTGGTCCTTCTTGTTGACGATGAAACACAGAAATTACATCCAAATTTAATACAAATGGCACAATGCCGACTTAAGTACAAGAGGACTGAAACTCTCACTTTCTATGATTTAACCTCTCCTGTGAGTTCAGTATTAGATTCCGATGCTTCACTTCAGGTTTACTGTATCCCTTGGACCTTCTTATTGACGATGAAACACAGAAATTGCATCCGAATTTAATATTAAAGTCACAATACCGACTTAGGTACAAGAGGAGTGACACTATAACTTTCTATGATTTGAACCTCTCCTGTGAGTCCAGTTTTAGATTCCGATGCTTCACTTCAGGTTTACTGTATCCCTTGGACCTTCTTATTGACGATGAAACACAGAAATTGCATCCGACTTTAATACAAATGGCATAATGCCGACTTAATTACAAGAGGTCTGACACTCTCACTTTCTATGATTTGAACCTCTCCTGTGAGTCCAGTTTTAGATTCCGATGCTTCACTTCAGGTTTACTGTATCCCTTGGACCTTCTTATTGACGATGAAACACAGAAATTGCATCCGAATTTAATTCAAATGGCACAATGCCGACTTAAGTACAAGAGGACTGACACTCTCACTTTCTATGATTTGCACCTCTCCTGTGAGTCCATTTTTAGATTCCGATGCTTCACTTCAGGTTTACTGTATACCTTGCACCTTCTTATTGACGATGAAACAGAGAAATTGCATCGGAATTAAATTCAAAAGGCACAATGCCGACTTAAGTACAAGAGGACTGACACTTCAACTTTCTATGATTTGAACCTCTCCTTTGAGTCCAATTTTAGATTCCGATGCTTCACTTCAGGTTTACTGTATCCCTTGGACCTTCTTATTGACGATGAAACACAGAAATTGCATCCGAATTTAATACAAAAGGCAGAATACCGACTAAAGTGCAACAGGAGTGAGTCGCTAACTTTCTATTATTTGAACTTCTCCTGTGAGTCCAGTTTTAGATTCCGATGCTTCACTTCAGGTTTACTGTATACCTTGCACTTTCTTATTTACGATGAAACACAGAAATTGCATCCGAATTCAATACAAATGATATAATGCCGACTTAATTACAAGAGGACTGACACTCTCACATTCTATGATTTGAAACTCTCCTGTGAGTCCAGTTTTAGATTCCGATGCTTCACTTCAGGTTTACTGTATCCCTTGGACCTTGTAATGACGATGAAACACAGAAACTGCATCCAAATTCAATACAAAAGGCACAATGGCGACTTATGTACAAGAACACTGACACTCTCACTTTCCATGATTTGAACCTCTCCTGTGAGCCCAGTTTTAGATTCCGAAGCTTCACTTCAGGTTTACTGTATACCTTGCACCTTCTTATTGACGATGAAACACAGAAATTGCATCGGAATTGAATTCAAAAGGCACAAGAGGACTGACACTCTCACTTTCTATGATTTGAACCTCTCCTGTGAGTCCAGTTTTAGATTCCGATGCTTCACCTCTGGTTTACTGTATCCCTTTGACCTTCTCATTGACGATGAAACACTGAAATTGAATCCGAAGTATATACAAATGGCATAATGTCGACTTAATTACAAGAGGACTGACACTCTCACTTTCTATGATTTGAACCTCTCCTGTGAGTCCAGTTTTAGATTCCGATGCTTCACTACAGGTATACTGTATCCCTTGGACCTTCTTATTGACGATGAAACACAGAAATTGCATCCGAATTTAATACAACATTCACAATACCGACTTAAGTACAAGAGGAGTGACACTCTAACTTTCTATGATTTGAACCTCTCCTGTGGGTCCAGTTTTAGATTCCGATGCTTCACTTCAGGTTTACTGTATCCCTTGGACCTTCTTATTGAAGATGAAACACAGAAATTGCTCTCCTGTGAGCCCAGATTTAGATTCCGATGCTTCACTTCATGTTTACTGTATACCATGCACCTTCTAATTGACGATGGAACTCAGAAATTGCATCGGAATTAAATTCAAAAGGCACAATGCCGACTTAAGTACAAGAGGACTGACACTCTAACTTTCTATGATTTGAACCTCTCCTGTGAGTCCAGTTTAAGATTCCGATGCTTCACTTCAGGTTTACTGTATCCCTTGGACTTTCTTATTGACGATGAAACACAGAAATTGCATCCGAATTTAATACAAATGGCACAATGCCGACTTAAGTACTAGAGGACTGACACTCTCACTTTCTATGATTTGAACCTCTCCTGTGAGTCCAGTTTTAGATACCGATGCTTCACTTCAGTTTTACTGGATACCTTGCACCTTCATATTGACGAAGAAACACAGAAATTACATCCGAATTTAATACAAAAGGCACAATGCCGACTTAAGTACAAGAGGACTGACACTCTAACGCTCTAACTCTCTATGATTTGAACCTCTCCTGTGAGTCCAGTTTAGGATTCCGATGTTTCACTTCTGGTTTACTGTATCCCTTGGACCTTCTTATTGACGATGAAACACAGAAATTGCATCCGAATTTAATACAAATGGCACAATGCCGACTTAAGTACTAGAGGACTGACATTCTCACTTTCCATGATTTGAACCTCTCCTGTGAGTCCAGTTTTAGATTCCGAAGCTTCACTTCAGGTTTACTGTATACCTTGCACCTTCTTATTGACGGTGAAACACAGAAATTGCATCGGAATTAAATTCAAAAGGCACAATGCCGACTTAAGTACAAGAGGACTGACACTCTAACTTTCTATGATTCTAACCTCTCCTGTGAGTCCAGTTTAAGATTCCGATGCCTCACTTCAGGTTTACTGTTTACCTTGCACCTTCATATTGACGATGAAACACAGAAATTGCATCCGAATTTAATACAAAAGGCACAATGCCGACTTAAGTACAAGAGGACTGACACTCTAACGCTCTAACTCTCTATGATTAGAACCTCTCTTGTGAGTCCAGTTTAGGATTCCAATGTTTCACTTCAGGTTTACTATATCCCTTGGACCTTCTTATTGACGATGAAACACAGAAATTGCATCCGAATTTAATACAAATGGCACAATGCCGACTTAAGTACTAGAGGACTGACACTCTTACTTTCTATGATTTGAACCTCTCCTGTGAGTCCAGTTTTAGATTCCGATGCTTCACTTCAGGTTTACTGTATACCTTGCACCTTCATATTGCCGAAGAAACACAGTAATTGCATCCGAATTTAATACAAAAGGCACAATACCGACTTAAGTGCAACAGGAGTGAGTCGCTAACTTTCTATGATTTGAACTTCTCCTGTGAGTCCAGTTTTATATTCCGATGCTTCACTTCAGGTTTACTGTATACCTTGCACCTTCTTATTGTCGATGAAACACAGAAATTGCATCCGAATTTAATACAAATGATATAATGCCGACTTAATTACAAGAGGACTGACACTCTCACTTTCTATGATTTGAAACTCTCCTGTGAGCCCAGTTTTAGATTCCGAAGCTTCACTTCAGGTTTACCGTATACCTTGCACCTTCTTATTGACGATGAAACACAGAAATTGCATCGGAATTAAATTCAAAAGCCACAGTGCCGACTTAAGTACAAGAGGACTGACAATCTCACTTTCTATGATTTGAACCTCTCCTGTGAGTCCAGTTTTATATTCCGATGCTTCACTTCTGGTTTACTGTATCCCTTTGACCTTCTAATTGACGATGAAACACTGAAATTGAATCCGAAGTATTTACAAATGGCATAATGTCGACTTAATTACAAGAGGACTGACACTCTCACTTTCTATGATTTGAACCTCTCCTGTGAGTCCAGTTTTAGATTCCGATGCTTCACTACAGGTATACTGTATTCCTTGGAACTTCTTATTGACGATGAAACACAGAAATTGAATCCGATTTAATACAAATGGCACAATGCCGACTTAAGTACAAGAGGACTAACACTCTCACATTCTATGATTTGAACCTCTCCTGTGAGTCCAGTTTTAGCTTCTGATGCTTCACTTGAGGTTTACTGTATACCTTGCTACTTCTTATTGACGATGAAACAAAGAAATTGCATCGGAACTAAATTCAAAAGGCACAATGCCGACTTAAGTACAAGAGGACTGACACTCTAACTTTCTATGAATTGAACCTCTCCTGTGAGTCCAGTTTTAGATTCCGATGCTTCACTTCAGGTTTACTGTATCCCTTGGACCTCCTTATTGACGATGAGACACAGAAATTGCATCCGAATTTAATACAAATGGCACAATGCCGACTTAAGTGCAAGAGGACTAACACTCTCACTTTCTATGATTTGAACCTCTCCTGTGAGTCCAGTTTTAGATTCCGATGCTTCACTTCAGGTTTACTGTATACCTTGCACCTTCTTATTGACGATGGAACACAGAAATTGCATCCGAATTTAATACAAAAGGCACAATGCCGACTTAAGTACAAGAGGACCGACACTCTAACGCTCTAAATCTCTATGATTCTAACCTCTCCTGTGAGTCCAGTTTAAGATTCCGATGCCTCACTTCAGGTTTACTGTTTACCTTGCACCTTCATATTGATGATGAAACACAGAAATTGCATCCGAATTTAATACAAAAGGCACAATGCCGACTTAAGTACAAGAGGACTGACACTCTAACGCTCTAACTCTCTATGATTAGAACCTCTCTTGTGAGTCCAGTTTAGGATTCCAATGTTTCACTTCAGGTTTACTATATCCCTTGGACCTTCTTATTGACGATGAAACACAGAAATTGCATCCGAATTTAATACAAATGGCACAATGCCGACTTAAGTACTAGAGGACTGACACTCTTACTTTCTATGATTTGAACCTCTCCTGTGAGTCCAGTTTTAGATTCCGATGCTTCACTTCAGGTTTACTGTATACCTTGCACCTTCATATTGACGAAGAAACACAGTAATGCATCCGAATTTAATACAAAAGGCACAATACCGACTTAAGTGCAACAGGAGTGAGTCGCTAACTTTCTATGATTTGAACTTCTCCTGTGAGTCCAGTTTTATATTCCGATGCTTCACTTCAGGTTTACTGTATACCTTGCACCTTCTTATTGTCGATGAAACACAGAAATTGCATCCGAATTTAATACAAATGATATAATGCCGACTTAATTACAAGAGGACTGACACTCTCACTTTCTATGATTTGAAACTCTCCTGTGAGTCCAGTTTTGGATTCCGATGCTTCACTTCAGGTGCACTGTATCCCTTGGACTTTCTTAATAACGATGAAACACAGAAACTGCATCCAAATTTAATACAAAAGGCACAATGGCGACTTATGTACAAGAGGACTGACACTCTCACTTTTCATGATTTGAACCTCTCCTGTGAGCCCAGTTTTAGATTCCGAAGCTTCACTTCAGGTTTACCGTATACCTTGCACCTTCTTATTGACGATGAAACACAGAAATTGCATCGGAATTAAATTCAAAAGCCACAGTGCCGACTTAAGTACAAGAGGACTGACACTCTCACTTTCTATGATTTGAACCTCTCCTGTGAGTCCAGTTTTATATTCCGATGCTTCACTTCTGGTTTACTGTATCCCTTTGACCTTCTAATTGACGATGAAACACTGAAATTGAATCCGAAGTATTTACAAATGGCATAATGTCGACTTAATTACAAGAGGACTGACACTCTCACTTTCTATGATTTGAACCTCTCCTGTGAGTCCAGTTTTAGATTCCGATGCTTCACTACAGGTATACTGTATTCCTTGGAACTTCTTATTGACGATGAAACACAGAAATTGAATCCGATTTAATACAAATGGCACAATGCCGACTTAAGTACAAGAGGACTAACACTCTCACATTCTATGATTTGAACCTCTCCTGTGAGTCCAGTTTTAGCTTCTGATGCTTCACTTGAGGTTTACTGTATACCTTGCTACTTCTTATTGACGATGAAACAAAGAAATTGCATCGGAACTAAATTCAAAAGGCACAATGCCGACTTAAGTACAAGAGGACTGACACTCTAACTTTCTATGAATTGAACCTCTCCTGTGAGTCCAGTTTTAGATTCCGATGCTTCACTTCAGGTTTACTGTATCCCTTGGACCTCCTTATTGACGATGAGACACAGAAATTGCATCCGAATTTAATACAAATGGCACAATGCCGACTTAAGTGCAAGAGGACTAACACTCTCACTTTCTATGATTTGAACCTCTCCTGTGAGTCCAGTTTTAGATTCCGATGCTTCACTTCAGGTTTACTGTATACCTTGCACCTTCTTATTGACGATGGAACACAGAAATTGCATCCGAATTTAATACAAAAGGCACAATGCCGACTTAAGTACAAGAGGACCGACACTCTAACGCTCTAAATCTCTATGATTTGAACCTCTCCTGTGAGTCCAGTTTTAGATTCCGATGTTTCACTTCAGGTTTACTGTATACCTTGCACCATCTTATTGACGATGGAACACAGAAATTGCATCGGAATTAAATTCAAAAGGCACAGTGCCGACTTAAGCACAAAAAGACTGACATTCTCACTTTCCATGATTTGAACCTCTCCTGTGTGTCTGGTTTTAGATTCCGATGCTTCACTTCAGGTTTACTGTATCCCTTGGACCTTCTTATTGACGATTAAACACAGAAATTGCATCCGAATTTAATACAAAACGCACAATGCCGACTTAAGTAAAAGAGGACAGACTCTCTAACATTCCATGATTTGATCCTCTCCTGTGGGTCCAGTTTTAGATTCCGATGCTTCCCTTAAGGTATACTGTATCCCTTGGACATTCTTATTGACGATGAAACACAGAAATTGCATCCGAATTTAATACAAATGGCACAATGCCGACTTAAGTACTAGAGGACTGACACACTTACTTTCTATGATTTGAACCTCTCCTGTGAGTCCAGTTTTAGATACCCATGCTTCACTTCAGTTTTACTGTATACCTTGCACCTTCATATTGACGATGAAACACAGAAATTGCATCCGAATTTAATACAAATGGCACAATGCCAACTTAAGTACTAGAGGACTGACACTCTTACTTTCTATGATTTGAACCTCTCCTGTGAGTCCAGTTTTAGATTCCGATGCTTCACTTCAGGTTTACTGTATACCTTGCACCTTCTTATTGACGATGAAACGGAGATATTGCATCGGAATTAAATTCAAAAGGCACAATGCCGACCTAAGTACAAGAGGACTGACACTTCAACTTTCTATCATTTGAACCTCTCCTTTGAGTCCAATTTTAGATTCCGATGCTTCACTTCAGGTTTGCTGTATCCCTTGGACCTTCTTATTGACGATTGAACACAGAAATTGCATCCGAATTTAATACAAAAGGCACAATACCGACTTAAGTGCAACAGGAGTGAGTCGCTAACTTTCTATGATTTGAACTTCTCCTGTGAGTCCAGTTTTATATTCCGATGCTTCACTTCAGGTTTACTGTATACCTTGCACCTTCTTATTTACGATGAAACACAGAAATTGCATCCGAATTTAATACAAATGATATAATGCCGACTTAATTACAAGAGGATTGACACTCTCACTTTCTATGATTTGAAACTCTCCTGTGAGTCCAGTTTTAGATTCCGATGCTTCACTTCAGGTGTACTGTATCCCTTGGACTTTCTTAATGACGATGAAACACAGAAACTGCATCCAAATTTAATACAAAAGGCACAATGGCGACTTATGTACAAGAGGACTGACACTCTCACTGTCCATGATTTGAACCTCTCCTGTGAGTCCAGTTTTACATTCCGAAGCTTCACTTCAGGTTTACTGTATACCTTGCACCTTCTTATTGACGATGAAACACAGAAATTGCATCGGAATTAAATTCAAAAGGCACAATGCCGACTTAAGTACAAGAGGACTGACACTCTCACTTTCTATGATTTGAACCTCTCCTGTGAGTCCAGTTTTAGATTCCGATGCTTCACTTCTGGTTTACTGTATCCCTTGGACCTTCTTATTGACGATGAAACACTGAAATTGAATCCGAAGTATATACAAATGGCATAATGTCGACTTAATTACAAGAGGACTGACACTCTCACTTTCTATGATTTGAACCTCTCCTGTGAGTCCAGTTTTAGATTCCGATGCTTCACTACAGGTATACTGTATTCCTTGGAACTTCTTATTGACGATGAAACACAGAAATTGCATCCGATTTAATACAAATGGCACAATGCCGACTTAAGTACAAGAGGACTAACACTCTCACTTTCTATGATTTGAACCTCTCCTGTGAGTCCATTTTTAGTTTCTGATGCTTCACTTCAGGTTTACTGTATACCTTGCTACTTCTTATTTACGATGAAACAAAGAAATTGCATCGGAATTAAATTCAAAAGGCACAATGCCGACTTAAGTACAAGAGGACTGACACTCTAACTTTCTATGAATTGAACCTCTCCTGTGAGTCCAGTTTTAGATTCCGATGCTTCACTTCAGGTTTACTGTATCCCTTGGACCTCCTTATTGACGATGAGACACAGAAATTGCATCCGAATTTAATACAAATGGCACAATGCCGACATAAGTACAAGAGGACTAACACTCTCACTTTCTATGATTTGAACCTCTCCTGTGAGTCCAGTTTTAGATTCCGATGCTTCACTTCAGGTTTACTGAATACCTTGCACCTTCTTATTGACGATGGAACACAGAAATTGCATCGGAATTAAATTCAAAAGGCACAGTGCCGACTTAAGCACAAAAAGACTGACACTCTCACTTTCCATGATTTGAACCTCTCCAGTGAGTGTGGTTTTAGATTCCGATGCTTCACTTCAGGTTTACTGTATCCCTTGGACCTTCTTATTGACGATTAAACACAGAAATTACATCCGAATTTAATACAAAACGCACAATGCCGACTTAAGTAAAAGAGGACTGACACTCTAATATTCTATGATTTGATCCTCTCCTGTGGGTCCAGTTTTAGATTCCGATGCTTCCCTTAAGGTATACTGTATCCCTTGCACCTTCTTATTGACGATGAAACACAGAAATTGCATCCGAATTTAATACAAATGGCACAATGCCGACTTAAGTACTAGAGGACTGACACTCTTACTTTCTATGATTTGAACCTCTCCTGTGAGTCCAGTTCTAGATTCCGATGCTTCACTTTAGGTTTACTGTATACCTTGCATCTTCATATTGACGAAGAAACAAAGAAATTGCATCCGAATTTAATACAAAAGGCACAATGCCGACTTAAGTACAAGAGGACTGACACTCTAACGCTCTAACTCTCTATGATTTGAACCTCTCCTGTGAGGCCAGTTTAGGATTCCGATGCTTTACTTCCGGTTTATTGTATCCCTTGGACCTTCTTATTGACGTTGAAACACAGAAATTGCATCCAAATTTAATACAATTGGCACAATGCCGACTTAAGTACAAAAGGACTGACACTCTCTCTTTCTATGATTTAACCTCCCCTGTGAGTTCAGTTTTAGATTCCGATGCTTCACTTCAGGTTTACTGTATACCTTGCACCTTCTTATTAACGATGAAACAGAGAAATTGCATCGGAATTAAATTCAAAACGCACAATGCCGTCTTAAGTACAAGTGGACTGACACTCTAACTTTCTATGATTTGAACCTCTCCTGTGAGTCTAGCTTTAGATTCCGATGCTTCACTTCAGGTTTAGTGTATCCCTTGGACCTACTTATTGACGATGAAACACAGAAATTGCATCCGAATTTAATACAAAACTCACAATACCGACTTAGGTAAAAGAGGAGTAACACTATAAGTTTCTATGATTTGAACCTCTCCTGTGAGTCCAGTTTTAGATTCCGATGCTTCACTTGAGGTTTACTGTATCCCTTGGACCTTCTTATTGACGATGAAACACTGAAATTGAATCCGAAGTACATACAAATGGCACAATGTCGACTTAATTACAAGAGGACTGACACTCTCACTTTCTACGATTTGAACCTCTCCTGTGAGTCCAGTTTTAGATTCCGATGCTTCACTACAGGTATACTGTATTCCTTGGAATTTCTTATTGACGATGAAACACAGAAATTACATCCGATTTAATACAAATGGCACAATGCCGACTTAAGTACAAGAGGACTAACACTCTCACTTTCTATGATTTGGACCTCTCCTGTGAGTCCAGTTTTAGCTTCTGATGCTTCACTTCAGGTTTACTGTATACCTTGCTACTTCTTATTGACGATGAAACAAAGAAATTGCATCGGAATTAAATTCAAAAGGCACAATGCCGACTTAAGTACAAGAGGACTGACACTCTAACTATCTATGAATTGAACCTCTCTTGTGAGTCCAGTTTTAGATTCCGATGCTTCACTTCAGGTTTACTGTATCCCTTGGACCTCCTTATTGACGATGAGACACAGAAATTGCATCCGAATTTAATACAAATGGCACAATGCCGACTTAAGTACAAGAGGACTAACACTCTCACTTTCTATGATTTGAACCTCTCCTGTGAGTCCAGTTTTAGATTCCGATGCTTCACTTCAGGTTTACTGTATACCTTGCACCTTCTTATTGACGATGGAACACAGAAATTGCATCGGAATTAAATTCAAAAGGCGCAGTGCCGACTTAAGCACAAAAAGACTGACACTCTCACTTTAATTTATTTGAACCTCTCCTGTGAGTCTGGTTTTAGATTCCGATGCTTCACTTCAGGTTTACTGTATCCCTTGGACCTTCTTATTGACGATGAAACACAGAAATTGCATCCGAATTTAATACAAATGGCACAATGCCGACTTAAGTACAAGAGGACTGACACTCTAACTCTCTATGATTTGAACCTCTCCTGTGAGTCCAGTTTAGGATTCCGATGCACCACTTCAGGTTTACTGTATCCCTTGGACCTTCTTATTGACGATGAAACACAGAAATTGCATCCGAATTTATTACAAATGTCAGAATGCCGACTTAAGTACTAGAGGACTGACACTCTTACTTTCTATGATTTGAACCTCTCCTGTGAGTCCAGTTTTAGATTCCGATGCTTCACTTCAGGTTTACTGTATACCTTGCACCTTCATATTGACGAAGAAACACAGAAATTGCATCCGAATTTAATACAAAAGGCACAATGCCGACTTAAGTACAAGAGGACTGACACTCCAACGCTCTAACTCTCTATGATTTGAACCTCTCCTGTGAGGCCAGTTTAGGATTCCGATGCTTCACTTCCGGTTTATTGTATCCCTTGGACCTTCTTATTGACGATGAAACACAGAAATTGCATCCAAATTTAATACAAATGGCACAATGCCGACTTAAGTACAAAAGGACTGACACTCTGTCTATGATTTAACCTCTCCTGTGAGTTCAGTTTTAGATTCCGATGCTTCACTTCGGGTTTACTGTATACCTTGCACCTTCTTATTAACGATGAAACAGAGAAATTGCATCGGAATTAAATTCAAAACGCACAATGCCGATTTAAGTACAAGTGGACTGACACTCTAACTTTCTATGATTTGAACCTCTCCTGTGAGTCCAGTTTTAGATTCCGATGCTTCCCTTCAGGTTTACTGTATCCCTTGGACCTTCTTATTGACGATGAAACACAGAAATTGCATCCGAATTTAATACAAAACTCACAATACCGACTTAGGTAAAAGAGGAGTAACACTATAAGTTTCTATGATTTGAACCTCTCCTGTGAGTCCAGTTTTAGATTCCGATGCTTCACTTCAGGTTTACTGTATCCCTTGGACCTTCGTATTGACGATGAAACACAGAAATTGCATCCGAACTTAATACAAAAGGCACAATGGCGACTTAAGCACAAGAAGACTGACACTCTCACTTTCCATGATTTGAACCTCTCCTGTGGGTCCAGTTTTAGATTCCGATGCTTCACTTCAGGTTTACTGTATAGCTTGCACCTTCTTATTGACGATGAAACACAGAAATTGCATCCGAATTTAATACAAAAGGCACAATGGCGACTTAAGTACAAGAGGACTGACACTCTCACTTTCCATGATTTGAACCTCTCCTGTGAGACCAGTTTTAGATTCCGATGCTTCACTTCACGTTTACTGTACACCTTGCAGCTTCTTATTGACGATGAGACACAGAAATTGCGTCGAAATTTAATACGAATGGCACAATGCCGACCTAAGTACTAGAGGACTGACACTCTCACTTTCTATGATTTGAACCTCTCCTGTGAGTCCAGTTTTAGATTCCGATGCTTCACTTCAGGTTTACTGTATACCTTGCACCTTCTTATTTACGATGAAACACAGAAATTGCATCCGAATTTAATACAAATGATATAATACCGACTTAATTACAAGAGGACTGACACTCTCACTTTCTATGATTTGAAACTCTCCTGTGAGTCCAGTTTTAGATTCCGATGCTTCACTTCAGGTGTACTGTATCCCTTGGACCTTCTTAATGACGATGAAACACAGAAACTGCATCCAAATTTAATACAAAAGGCACAATGGCGACTTATGTACAAGAGGACTGACACTCTCACTTTCCATGATTTGAACCTCTCATGTGAGTCCAGTTTTAGATCCCGAAGCTTCACTTCAGGCTTACTGCATACCTTGCACCTTCTTATTGACGATGAAACACAGAAATTGCATCGGAATTAAATTCAAAAGGCACAATGCCGACTTAAGTACAAGAGGACTGACACTCTCACTTTCTATGATTTGAGCCTCTCCTGTGAGTCCAGTTTTAGATTCCGATGCTTCACGTCTGGTTTACTGTATCCCTTGGACCTTCTTATTGACGATGAAACACTGAAATTGAATCCGAAGTATATACAAATGGCATAATGTCGACTTAATTACAAGAGGACAGACACTTTCACTTTCTATGATTTGAACCTCTCCTGTGAGTCCAGTTTTAGATTCCGATGCTTCACTACAGGTATTCTGTATTCCTTGGGACTTCTTATTGACGATGAAACACAGAAATTGCATCCGATTTAATACAAATGTCACAATGCCGACTTAAGTACAAGAGGACAAACACCCTCACTTTCTATGATTTGAACCTCTCCTGTGAGTCCAGTTTTAGCTTCTGATGCTTCACTTCAGGTTTACTGTATACCTTGCTACTTCTTATTGACGATGAAACAAAGAAATTGCATCGGAATTAAATTCAAAAGGCACAATGCCGACTTAAGTACAAGAGGACTGACACTCCAACTTTCTATGAATTGAACCTCTCCTGTGAGTCCAGTTTTAGATTCCGATGCTTCACTTCAGGTTTACTGTATCCCTTCGACCTTCTTATTGACGATGAGAGACAGAAATTGCATCCGAATTTAATACAAATGGCACAATGCCGGCTTAAGTACAAGAGGACTAACACTCTCACTTTCTATGATTTGAACCTCTCCTGTTAGTCCAGTTTTAGATTCCGATGCTTCACTTCAGGTTTACTGTATACCTTGCACCTTCTTATTGACGATGGAACACAGAAATTGCATCGGAATTAAATTCAAAAGGCACAATGCCGACTTAAGCACAAGAAGACTTACACTCTCACTTTCCATGATTTGAAAATCTCCTGTGAGTCCAGTTTTAGATTCCGATGCTTCACTTCAGGTTTACTGTATACCTTGCACCTTCATATTGACGAAGAAACACAGAAATTGCATCCGAATTTAATACAAAAGGCACAATGCCGACTTAACCACAAGAGGACTGACACTCTAACGCTCTAACTCTCTATGATTTGAACCTCTCCTGTGAGGCCAGTTTAGGATTCCGATGCTTCACTTCCGGTTTATTGTATCCCTTGGAGCTTCTTATTGACGATGAAACACAGAAATTGCATTCAAATGTAATACAAATGGCACAATGCCGACTTAAGTACAAAAGGACTGACACTCTGTCTATGATTTAACCTCTCCTGTGAGTTCAGTTTTAGATTCCGATGCTTCACTTCAGGTTTACTGTATACCTTGCACCTTCTTATTAACGATGAAACAGAGAAATTGCATCGGAATTAAATTCAAAACGCACAATGCCGATTTAAGTACAAGTGGACTGACACTCTAATTTTCTATGATTTGAACCTCTCCTGTGAGTCCAGTTTTAGATTCCGATGCTTCCCTTCAGGTTTACTGTATCCCTTGGACCTTCTTATTGACGATGAAACACAGAAATTGCATCCGAATTTAATACAAAACTCACAATACCGACTTAGGTAAAAGAGGAGTAACACCATAAGTTTCTATGATTTGAACCTCTCCTGTGAGACCAGTTTTAGATTCCGATGCCTCACTTCAGGTTTACTGTATACCTTGCAGCTTCTTATTGACGATGAGACACAGAAATTGCATCGGAATTTAATACGAATGGCACAATGCCGACCTAAGTACTAGAGGACTGACACTCTCACTTTCTATGATTTGAACCTCTCCTGTGAGTCCAGTTTTATATTCCGATGCTTCACTTCAGGTTTACTGTATACCTTGCACCTTCTTATTTACGATGAAACACAGAAATTGCATCCGAATTTAATACAAATGATATAATACCGACTTAATTACAAGAGGACTGACACTCTCACTTTCTATGATTTGAAACTCTCCTGTGAGTCCAGTTTTAGATTCCGATGCTTCACTTCAGGTGTACTGTATCCCTTGGACCTTCTTAATGACGATGAAACACAGAAACTGCATCCAAATTTAATACAAAAGGCACAATGGCGACTTATGTACAAGAGGACTGACACTCTCACTTTCCATGATTTGAACCTCTCCAGTGAGTCCAGTTTTAGATCCCGAAGCTTCACTTCAGGCTTACTGTATACCTTGCACCTTCTTATTGACGATGAAACACAGAAATTGCATCGGAATTAAATTCAAAAGGCACAATGCCGACTTAAGTACAAGAGGACTGACACTCTTACTTTCTATGATTTGAACCTCTCCTGTGAGTCCAGTTTTAGATTCCGATGCTTCACGTCTGGTTTACTGTATCCCTTGTATCTTCTTATTGACGATGAAACACTGAAATTGAATCCGAAGTATATACAAATGGCATAATGTCGACTTAATTACAAGAGGACTGACACTCTCACTTTCTATGATTTGAACCTCTCCTGTGAGTCCAGTTTTAGATTCCGATGCTTCACTACAGGTATACTGTATTCCTTGGGACTTCTTATTGACGATGAAACACAGAAATTGCATCCGATTTAATACAAATGTCACAATGCCGACTTAAGTACAAGAGGACTAACACTCTCACTTTCTATGATTTGAACCTCTCCTGTGAGTCCAGTTTTAGCTTCTGATGCTTCACATCAGGTTTACTGTATACCTTGCTACTTCTTATTGACGATGAAACAAAGAAATTGCATCGGAATTAAATTCAAAAGGCACAATGCCGACTTAAGTACAAGAGGACTGACACTCCAACTTTCTATGAATTGAACCTCTCCTGTGAGTCCAGTTTTAGATTCCGATGCTTCACTTCAGGTTTACTGTATCCCTTCGACCTTCTTATTGACGATGAGAGACAGAAATTGCATCCGAATTTAATACAAATGGCACAATGCCAGCTTAAGTACAAAAGGACTAACACTCTCACTTTCTATGATTTGAACCTCTCCTGTGAGTCCAGTTTTAGATTCCGATGCTTCACTTCAGGTTCACTGTATACCTTGCACCTTCTTATTGACGATGGAACACAGAAATTGCATCGGAATTAAATTCAAAAGGCACAATGCCGACTTAAGCACAAGAAGACTGACACTCTCACTTTCCATGATTTGAACCTCTCCTGTGAGTCCAGTTTTAGATTCCGATGCTTCACTTCAGGTTTACTGTATCCCTTGGACCTTCTTATTGACGATTAAACACAGAAATTGCATCCGAATTTAATACAAAACGCACAATGCCGACTTAAGTAAAAGAGGACTGACACTCTAACATTCTATGATTTGATCCTCTCTTGTGGGTCCAGTTTTAGATTCCGATGCTTCCCTTAAGGTATACTGTATCCCTTGGACCTTCTTATTGACGATGAAACACAGAAATTGCATCCGAATTTAATACAAATGGCACAATGCCGACTTAAGTACTAGAGGACTGACACACTTACTTTCTATGATTTGAACCTCTCCTGTGAGTCCAGTTTTAGATACCCATGCTTCACTTCAGTTTTACTGTATACCTTGCACCTTCATATTGACGAAGAAACACAGAAATTACATCCGAATTTAATACAAAAGGCACAATGCCGACTTAAGTACAAGAGGACTGACACTCTAACGCTCTAACTCTCTATGATTTGAACCTCTCCTGTGAGGCCAGTTTAGGATTCCGATGCTTCACTTCCGGTTTATTGTATCCCTTGGCCTTCTTATTGACGATGAAACACAGAAATTGCATCCAAATTTATTACAAATGGCACAATGCCGACTTAAGTACAAGAGGACTGACACTCTCTCTTTCTATGATTTAACCTCTCCTGTGAGTTCAGTTTTAAATTCCGATGCTTCACTTCAGGTTTACTGTATACCTTGCACCTTCTTATTAACGATGAAACAGAGAAATTGCATCGGAATTAAATTCAAAACACACAATGCCGACTTAAGTACAAGTGGACTGACACTCTAACTTTCTATGATTTGAACCTCTCCTGTGAGTCCAGTTTTAGATTCCGATGCTTCACTTCAGGTTTACTGTATCCATTGGACCTTCTTATTGACGATGGGACACAGAAATTGCATCCGAATTTAATACAATAGTCACAATACCGACTTAGGTAAAAGAGGAGTAACACTATAAGCTTCAATGATTTGAACCTCTCCTGTGAGTCCAGTTTTAGATTCCGATGCTTCACTTCAGGTTTACTGTATCCCTTGGACCTTCTTATTGACGATGAAACACAGAAATTGCATCCGAATTTAATACAAAATGCACAATGGCGACTTAAGCACAAGAAGACTGACACCCTCACTTTCCATGAATTGAACCTCTCCTGTGGGTCCAGTTTTAGATTCCGATGCTTCACTTCAGGTTTACTGTATACCTTGCACCTTCTTATTGACGATGAAACACAGAAATTGAATCCGAATTTAATACAAAAGGCACAATGGCGACTTAAGTACAAGAGGACTGACACTCTCACTTTCCATGATTTGAACCTCTCCTGTGAGACCAGTTTTAGATTCCGATGCTTCACTTCAGGTTTACTGTATACCTTGCAGCTTCTTATTGACGATGAGACACAGAAATTGCATCGGAATTTAATACGAATGGCACAATGCCGACCTAAGTACAAGAGGACAGACACTCTCACTTTCTATGATTTGAACCTCTCCTGTGAGTCCAGTTTTATATTCCGATGCTTCACTTCAGGTTTACTGTACACCTTGCTGCTTCTTATTGACGATGAGACACAGAAATCGCATCGGAATTTAATACAAATGGCACAATGCCGACATAAGTACAAGAGGACTGACACACTCACTTTCTATGATTTGCACCTCTCCTGTGAGCCCAGTTTTAGATTCCGATGCTTCACTTCAGGTTTACTGTATACCTTGCACCTTCTTATTGACGATGAAACACAGAAATTGCATCGGAATTAAATTCAAAAGGCACAATGCCGACTTAAGTACAAGAGGACTGACACTTCAACTTTCTATGATTTGAACCTCTCCTTTGAGTCCAATTTTAGATTCCGATGCTTCACTTCAGGTTTACTGTATCCCTTGGACCTTCTTATGGACGATGAAACACAGAAATTGCATCCGAATTTAATACAAAAGGCACAATACCGACTTAAGTACAACAGGAGTGAGTCGCTAACTTTCTATGATGCGAACTTCTCCTGTGAGTCCAGATTTAGATTCCGATGCTTCACTTCAGGATTACTGTATACCTTGCACCTTCTTATTGACGATGAAACACAGAAATTGCATCGGAATTAAATTCAAAAGGCACAATGCAGACTTAAGTACAAGAGGACTGACACTCTCACTTTCTATGATTTGAACCTCTCCTGTGAGTCCAGTTTTTGATTCCGATGCTTCACTACAGGTATACTGTATTCCTTGGAACTTCTTATTGACGATGAAACACAGAAATTGAATCCGATTTAATACAAATGGCACAATGCCGACTTAAGTACAAGAGGACTAACACTCTCACTTTCTATGATTTGAACCTCTCCTGTGAGTCCAGTTTTAGCTTCTGATGCTTCACTTCAGGTTTACTGTATACCTTGCTACTTCTTATTGACGATGAAGCACAGAAATTTCATCGGAATTAAATTCAAAAGGCACAATGCCGACTTTAGTACAAGAGGACTGACACTCTAACTTTCAATGAATTGAACCTCTCCTGTGAGTCCAGTTTTAGATTCCGATGCTTCACTTCAGGTTTACTGTGTCCCTTGGACCTTCTTATTGACGATGAGACACAGAAATTGCATCCGAATTTAATACAAATGGCACAATGCCGAATTAAGTACAAGAGGACTAACACTCTCACTTTCTATGATTTGAACCACTCCTGTGAGTCCAGTTTTAGATTCCGATGCTTCACTTCAGGTTTACTGTATCGCTTGGACATTCTTGTTGATGATGAATCACACAAATTGCATCCGAATTTAATACAAAAGTCACAATACCGACTTAGGTAGAAGAGGAGTGACACTATAACTTTCTATGATTTGAAACTCTCCTGTGAGCCCACTTTTAGATTCCCATGCTTCACTTCAGGTTTACTGTATCCCTTGGACCTTCTTATTGACGACGAAACACAGAAATTGCATCCGAATTTAATACAAAAGGCACAATGGCGACTTAAGCACAAGAAGACTGACACTCTCACTTTCCATGATTTGAACCTCTCCTGTGAGTCCAGTTTTAGATTCCGATGCTTCACTTCAGGTTTACTGTATCCCTTGGACCTTGTTATTGACGATTAACCACAGAAACTGCATCCGAATTTAATACAAAATGCACAATGCCGTCTTAAGTACAAGAGGACTGACACTCTCACTTTCTATGATTTGAACCCCTCCTGTGAGTCCAGTTTTAGATTCCGATGCTTCACTTCAGGTTTACTGTATACCTTGCACCTTCTTATTGACGATGGAACACAGAAATTGCTTCGCAATTAAATTGAAAAGGCACAATGCCGACTTAAGCACATGAGGACTGACACTCTAATTTTCTATGATTTGAAGCTCTCCTGTGAGTCCAGTTTTAGATTCCGATGCTTCACTTCAGGTTTACTGTATCCCTTGGACCTCCTTATTGACGATGAAACACAGATATTGCATCGGAATTTAATACAAAAGGCACAATACCGACTTAAGTACAAGAGGAGTGACACTCTAACTTTCTATGATTTGAACCTCTCCTCTGAGTCCAGTTTTAGATTCCGATGCTTCACTTCACGTTTACTGTATCCCTTGGACTATCTTATTGACGATGAAACACAGAAATTGCATCCGAATTTAATACAAAAGTCACAATACCGACTTAGGTACAAAAGGAGTGACACTATAAATTTCTATGATTTGAAACTCTCCTGTGAGTCCAGTTTTAGATACCGATGCTTCACTTCAGGTTTACTGTATCCGTTGGACCTTCTTATTGACGATGAAACACAGAGTTTGCATTCGAATTTAATAAAAAAGGCACAATGCCGAATAAAGTACAAGAGCGCTGACACTATAACTATCTATGATTTGAACATCTCCTGTGAGTCCAGTTTTAGATTCCGATGCTTCACTTCAGGTTTACTGTATCCCTTGGACCTTCTTATTGACGATGAAACACAGAAATTGCATCCGAATTTAATACAAAAGGCACAATGGCGACTTAAGTACAAGAGGACTGACACTCTCACTTTCCATAATTTGAACCTCTCCTATGAGTCCAGTTTTAGATTCCGATGCTTCACTTCAGGTTTACTGTATACCTTGCACCTTCTTATTTACGATGAGACACAGAAAATGCATCGGAATTTAATACGAATGGCACAATGCCGACTTAAGTACAAGAGGACTGACACTCTCACTTTCCATGATTTGAACCTCTCCTGTGAGTCCAGTTTTAGATTCCGACGCTTCACTTCAGGTTTACTGTATCCCTTGGACTTTCTTATTGACGATGAAACATAGAAATTGCATCCGAATTTAATACAAAAGGCACAATACCGACTTAAGTACAACAGGAGTGAGTCGCTAACTTTCTATGGTTTGAACTTCTCCTGTGAGTCCAGTTTTAGATTCCGATGCTTCACTTCAGGTTTACTGTATACCTTGCACCTTCATATTGACGATGAAACACAGAGTTTGCATCCGAATTTAATACAAAAGGCACAATGCCGAATAAAGTACAAGAGCGCTGACACTATAACTTTCTATGATTTGAACATCTCCTGTGAGTCCAGTTTTAGATTCCGATGCTTCACTTCAGGTTTACTGTATCCCTTGGACCTTCTTATTGACGATGAAACACAGAAATTGCATCCGAATTTAATACAAAAGGCACATTGGCGACTTATGTACAAGAGGACTGACACTCTCACATTCCATGAATTGAACCTCTCCTGTGAGTCCAGTTTTAGATTCCGATGCTTCACTTCAGGTTTACTGTATCCCTTGGACATTCTTGTTGATGATGAAACACACAAATTGCATCCGAATTTAATACAAAAGTCACAATACCGACTTAGGTACAAGAGGAGTGACACTATAACTTTCTATGATTTGAAACTCTCCTGTGAGTCCAGTTTTAGATTCCGATGCTTCACTTCAGGTTTACTGTATACCTTGCACCTTCTTATTAACGATGTAACACAGAAATTGCATCGGAATTAAATTCAAAAGGCAATATGCCGACTTCAGTACAAGAGGACTGACACTCTCACTTTCTATGATTTGAACCTCTCCTGTGAGTCCAGTTTTGGATTCCGATGCTTCACTTCTGGTTTACTGTATCCCTTGGACCTTCTTATTGACGATGAAACACTGAAATTGAATCCGAAGTATATACAAATGGCATAATGTCGACTTAATTACAAGAGGACTGACACTCTCACTTTCTATGATTTGAACCTCTCCTGTGAGTCCAGTTTTTGATTCCGATGCTTCACTACAGGTATACTGTATTCCTTGGAACTTCTTATTGACGATGAAACACAGAAATTGAATCCGATTTAATACAAATGGCACAATGCCGACTTAAGTACAAGAGGACTAACACTCTCACTTTCTATGATTTGAACCTCTCCTGTGAGTCCAGTTTTAGCTTCTGATGCTTCACTTCAGGTTTACTGTATACCTTGCTACTTCTTATTGACGATGAAGCACAGAAATTTCATCGGAATTAAATTCAAAAGGCACAATGCCGACTTTAGTACAAGAGGACTGACACTCTAACTTTCTATGAATTGAACCTCTCCTGTGAGTCCAGTTTTAGATTCCGATGCTTCACTTCAGGTTTACTGTATCCCTTGGACCTTCTTATTGACGATGAGACACAGAAATGGCATCCGAATTTAATACAAATGGCACAATGCCGAATTAAGTACAAGAGGACTAACACTCTCACTTTCTATGATTTGAACCACTCCTGTGAGTCCAGTTTTAGATTCCGATGCTTCACTTCAGGTTTACTGTATCCCTTGGACATTCTTGTTGATGATGAAACACACAAATTGCATCCGAATTTAATACAAAAGTCACAATACCGACTTAGGTACAAGAGGAGTGACACTATAACTTTCTATGATTTGAAACTCTCCTGTGAGTCCAGTTTTAGATTCCGATGCTTCACTTCAGGTTTACTGTATACCTTCCACCTTCATATTGACGATGAAACACAGAAATTGCATCCGAATTTAATACAAATGATATAATGCCGACTTAATTATAAGAGGACTGACACTCTCACTTTCTATGATTTGAACCTCTCCTGTGAGTCCAGTTTTAGATTCCGATGCTTCACTTCAGGTGTACTGTATCCTTTGGACCTTCTTAATGACGATGAAACACAGAAATTGCATCCAAATTTAATACAAAAGGCACAATGGCGACTTAAGTACAAGAGGACTGACACTCTCACAATCCATGATTTGAACCTCTCTTGTGAGTCCATTTTTTGATTCCGAAGCTTCACTTCAGGTTTACTGTATACCTTGCACCTTCTTATTGACGATGAAACACAGAAATTGCATCGGAATTAAATTCAAAAGGCACAATGCCGACTTCAGTACAAGAGGACTGACACTCTCACTTTCTATGATTTGAACCACTCCTGTGAGTCCAGTTTTGGATTCCGATGCTTCACTTCTGGTTTACTGTATCCCTTGGACCTTCTTATTGACGATGAAACACTGAAATTGAATCCGAAGTATATACAAATGGCATAATGTCGACTTAATTACAAGAGGACTGACACTCTCACTTTCTATGATTTGAACCTCTCCTGTGAGTCCAGTTTTAGATTCCGATGCTTCACTACAGGTATACTGTATTCCTTGGACCTTCTTATTGACGATGAAACACAGAAATTGCATCCGATTTAATTCAAATGGCACAATGACGACATAAGTTCAAGAGGATTAACACTCTCACTTTCTATGATTTGAACCTCTCCTGTGAGTCCAGTTTTAGCTTCGGATGCTTCACTTCAGGCTTACTGTATACCTTGCTACTTCTTATTGACGATGAAACACAGAAATTGCATCGGAATAAAATTCCAAAAGCACAATGCCGACTTAAGTACAAGAGGACTGACACTCTAAATTTCTATGAATTGAACCCCTCCTGTGAGTCCAGTTTTAGATTCCGATGCTTCACTTCAGGTTTACTGTATCCCTTGGACCTTCTTATTGACGATGTGCCACAGAAATTGGATCCGAATTTAATACAAATGGCACAATGCCGACTTAAGTACAAGAGGACTAACACTCTCACTTTCTATGATTTGAACCTCTCCTGTGAGTCCAGTTTTAGATTCCGATGCTTCACTTCAGGTTTACTGTTTACCTTGCACCTTCTTATTGACGATGGAACACAGAATTTGCTTCGCAATTAAATTGAAAAGGCACAATGCCGACTTAAGCACAAGAGGACTGACACTCTAATTTTCTATGATTTGAAGCTCTCCTGTGAGTCCAGTATTAGATTCCGATGCTTCACTTCAGGTTTACTGTATCCCTTGGACCTCCTTATTGACGATGAAACACTGATATTGCATCGGAATTTAATACAAAAGGCACAACACCGACTTAAGTACAAGAGGAGTGACACTCTAACTTTCTATGATTTAAACCTCTCCTCTGAGTCCAGTTTTAGATTCCGATGCTTCACTTCAGGTTTACTGTATCCCTTGGACATTCTTATTGACGATGAAACACAGAAATTGCATCCGAATTTAATACAAAAGTCACAATACCGACTTAGGTACAAAAGGAGTGACACTATAACTTTCTATGATTTGAAACTCTCCTGTGAGTCCAGTTTTAGATTCCGATGCTTCACTTCAGGTTTACTGTATCCGTTGGACCTTCTTATAGACGATGAAACACAGAAATTGCATCCGAATTTAATACAAATGGCATAATGCCGTCTTAAGTACAAGAGGACTGACACTCTCACTTTCTATGATTTGAACCCCTCCTGTAATTCCAGTTTTAGATTCCGATGCTTCACTACAGGTTTTCTGTATCCATTGAACCTTCTTATTGACGATGAAACACAGAAATTGCATTTGAATTTAATACAAATGGCACAATGGCGTCTTAAGTACAAGAGGACTGACACTCTCACTTTCTATGATTTGAACCCCTCCTGTAAGTCCAGTTTTAGATTCCGATGCTTCACTACAGGTTTTCTGTATCCATTGGACCTTCTTATTGACGATGAAACACAGAAATTGCATCCGAATTTAATACAAATGGCACAATGGCGTCTTAAGTACAAGAGGACTGACACTCTCACTTTCTATGATTTGAACCCCTCCTGTAAGTCCAGTTTTAGATTCCGATGCTTCACTTCAGGTTTACTGTATACCTTGGACCTTCTTATTGACGATGAAACACAGAAATTGCATCCGAATTTAATACAAAAGGCACAATGGCGACTTAAGTACAAGAGGACTGACACTCTCACTTTCCATGATTTGAACCTCTCCTATGAGTCCAGTTTTAGATTCCGATACTTCACTTCAGGTTTACTGTATACCTTGCACCTTCTTATTGACGATGAGACACAGAAATTGCATCGGAATTTAATACGAATGGCACAATGCCGACTTAAGTACAAGAGGACTGACACTCTTACTTTCCACGATTTGAACCTCTCCTGTGAGTCCAGTTTTAGATTCCGATGCTTCACTTCAGGTTTACTGTATCCCTTGGACCTTCTTATTGACGATGAAACACAGAAATTGCATCCGAATTTAATACAAAAGGCACAATACCGACTTAAGTACAACAGGAGTAAGTCGCTAACTTTCTATGATTTGAACTTCTCCTGTGAGTCCAGTTTTAGATTCCGATGCTTCACTTCAGGTTTACTGTATACCTTCCACCTTCATATTGACGATGTAACACAGAAATTGCATCCGAATTTAATACAAATGATATAATGCCGACTTAATTATAAGAGGACTGACACTCTCACTTTCTATGATTTGAACCTCTCCTGTGAATCCAGTTTTAGATTCCGATGCTTCACTTCAGGTGTACTGTATCCTTTGGACCTTCTTAATGACGATGAAACACAGAAATTGCATCCAAATTTAATACAAAAGGCACAATGGCGACTTAAGTACAAGAGGACTGACACTCTCACAATCCATGATTTGAACCTCTCTTGTGAGTCCATTTTTTGATTCCGAAGCTTCACTTCAGGTTTACTGTATACCTTGCACCTTCTTATTGACGATGAAACACAGAAATTGCATCGGAATTAAATTCAAAAGGCACAATGCCGACTTCAGTACAAGAGGACTGACACTCTCACTTTCTATGATTTGAACCACTCCTGTGAGTCCAGTTTTGGATTCCGATGCTTCACTTCTGGTTTACTGTATCCCTTGGACCTTCTTATTGACGATGTAACACTGAAATTGAATCCGAAGTATATACAAATGGCATAATGTCGACTTAATTACAAGAGGACTGACACTCTCACTTTCTATGATTTGAACCTCTCCTGTGAGTCCAGTTTTAGGTTCCGAAGCTTCACTACAGGTATACTGTATTCCTTGGACCTTCTTATTGACGATGAAACACAGAAATTGCATCCGATTTAATTCAAATGGCACAATGACGACATAAGTACAAGAGGATTAACACTCTCACTTTCTATGATTTGAACCTCTCCTGTGAGTCCAGTTTTAGCTTCTGATGCTTCACTTCAGGCTTACTGTATACCTTGCTACTTCTTATTGACGATGAAACACAGAAATTGCATCGGAATAAAATTCCAAAAGCACAATGCCGACTTAAGTACAAGAGGACTGACACTCTAAATTTCTATGAATTGAACCCCTCCTGTGAGTCCAGTTTTAGATTCCGATGCTTCACTTCAGGTTTACTGTATCCCTTGGACCTTCTTATTGACGATGAGCCACAGAAATTGGATCCGAATTTAATACAAATGGCACAATGCCGACTTAAGTACAAGAGGACTAACACTCTCACTTTCTATGATTTGAACCTCTCCTGTGAGTCCAGTTTTAGATTCCGATGCTTCACTTCAGGTTTACTGTATACCTTGCACCTTCTTATTGACGATGGAACACAGAAATTGCTTCGCAATTAAATTGAAAAGGCACAATGCCGACTTAAGCACAAGAGGACTGACACTCTAATTTTCTATGATTTGAAGCTCTCCTGTGAGTCCAGTTTTAGATTCCGATGCTTCACTTCAGGTTTACTGTATCCCTTGGACCTCCTTATTGACGATGAAACACAGATATTGCATCGGAATTTAATACAAAAGGCACAATACCGACTTAAGTACAAGAGGAGTGACACTCTAAATTTCTATGATTTGAACCTCTCCTCTGAGACCAGTTTTAGATTCCGATGCTTCACTTCAGGTTTACTGTATCCCTTGGACATTCTTATTGACGATGAAACACAGAAATTGCATCCGAATTTAATACAAAAGTCACAATACCGACTTAGGTACAAAAGGAGTGACACTATAACTTTCTATGATTTCAAACTCTCCTGTGAGTCCAGTTTTAGATTCCGATGCTTCACTTCAGGTTTACTGTATCCGTTGGACCTTCTTATAGACGATGAAACACAGAAATTGCATCCGAATTTAATACAAATGGCACAATGCCGTCTTAAGTACAAGAGGACTGACACTCTCACTTTCTATGATTTGAACCCCTCCTGTAAGTCCAGTTTTAGATTCCGATGCTTCACTACAGGTTTTCTGTATCCATTGAACCTTCTTATTGACGATGAAACACAGAGCTTGCATCCGAATTTAATAAAAAAGGCACAATGCCGAATAAAGTACAAGAGCGCTGACACTATAACTTTCTATGATTTGAACATCTCCTGTGAGTCCAGTTTTAGATTCCGATGCTTCACTTCAGGTTTACTGTATCCCTTGGACCTTCTTATTGACGATGAAACACAGAAATTGCATCCGAATTTAATACAAAAGGCACAATGGCGACTTAAGTACAAGAGGACTGACACTCTCACTTTCCATGATTTGAACCTCTCCTATGAGTCCAGTTTTAGATTCCGATGCTTCACTTCAGGTTTACTGTATACCTTGCACCTTCTTATTTACGATGAGACACAGAAAATGCATCGGAATTTAATACGAATGGCACAATGCCGACTTAAGTACAAGAGGACTGACACTCTCACTTTCCATGATTTGAACCTCTCCAGTGAGTCCAGTTTTAGATTCCGATGCTTCACTTCAGGTTTACTGTATCCCTTGGACTTTCTTATTGACGATGAAACATAGAAATTGCATCCGAATTTAATACAAGAGGCACAATACCGACTTAAGTACAACAGGAGTGAGTCGCTAACTTTCTATGATTTGAACTTCTCCTGTGAGTCCAGTTTTAGATTCCGATGCTTCACTTCAGGTTTACTGTATACCTTGCACCTTCATATTGACGATGAAACACAGAGTTTGCATCCGAATTTAATACAAAAGGCACAATGCCGAATAAAGTACAAGAGCGCTGACACTATAACTTTCTATGATTTGAACATCTCCTGTGAGTCCAGTTTTAGATTCCGATGCTTCACTTCAGGTTTACTGTATCCCTTGGAGCTTCTTATTGACGATGAAACACAGAAATTGCATCCGAATTTAATACAAAAGGCACATTGGCGACTTATGTACAAGAGGACTGACACTCTCACATTCCATGATTTGAACCTCTCCTGTGAGTCCAGTTTTAGATTCCGAAGCTTCACTTCAGGTTTACTGTATACCTTGCACCTTCTTATTGACGATGAAACACAGAAATTGCATCGGAATTAAATTCAAAAGGCACAATGCCGACTTCAGTACAAGAGGACTGACACTCTCACTTTCTATGATTTTAACCTCTCCTGTGAGTCCAGTTTTGGATTCGGATGCTTCACTTCTGGTTTACTGTATCCCTTGGACCTTCTTATTGACGATGAAACACTGAAATTGAATCCGAAGTATATACAAATGGCATAATGTCGACTTAATTACAAGATGACTGACACTCTCACTTTCTATGATTTGAACCTCTCCTGTGAGTCCAGTTTTTGATTCCGATGCTTCACTACAGGTATACTGTATTCCTTGGAACTTCTTATTGACGATGAAACAGTGAAATTGAATCCGATTTAATACAAATGGCACAATGCCGACTTAAGTACAAGAGGACTAACACTCTCACTTTCTATGATTTGAACCTCTCCTGTGAGTCCAGTTTTAGCTTCTGATGCTTCACTTCAGGTTTACTGTATACCTTGCTACTTCTTATTGACGATGAAGCACAGAAATTTCATCGGAATTAAATTCAAAAGGCACAATGCCGACTTAAGTACAAGAGGACTGACACTCTAACTTTCTATGAATTGAACCTCTCCTGTGAGTCCAGTTTTAGATTCCGATGCTTCACTTCAGGTTTACTGTATCCCTTGGACCTTCTTATTGACGATGAGACACAGAAATTGCATCCGAATTTAATACAAATGGCACAATGCCGACTTAAGTACAAGAGGACTAACACTCTCACTTTCTATGATTTGAACCTCTCCTGTGAGTCCAGTTTTAGATTCCGATGTTTCACTTCAGGTTTACTGTATCCCTTGGACATTCTTGTTGATGATGAAACACAGAAATTGCATCCGAATTTAATACAAAAGTCACAATACCGACTTAGGTACAAGAGGAGTGACACTATAACTTTCTATGATTTGAAACTCTCCTATGAGTCCACTTTTAGATTCCCATGCTTCACTTCAGGTTTACTGTATCCCTTGGACCTTCGTATTGACGAAGAAACACAGAAATTGCATCCGAATTTAATACAAAAGGCACAATGGCGACTTAAGCACAAGACGACTGACACTCTCACTTTCCTTGATTTGAACCTCTCCTGTGAGTCCAGTTTTAGATTCCGATGCTTCACTTCAGGTTTACTGTATCCCTTGGACCTTCTTATTGACGATTAAACACAGAAATTGCATCCGAATTTAATACAAAAGGCACAATGCCGACTTAAGTAAAAGAGGACTGACACTCCCACATTCTATGATTTGATCCTCTCCTGTGGGTCCAGTTTTAGATTCCGATGCTTCCCTTAAGGTATACTGTATCCCTTGGACCTTCTTATTGACGATGAAACACAGAAATTGCATCCGAATTTAATACAAAAGGCACAATGGCGACTTAAGTACAAGAGGACTGACACTCTCTCTTTCCATGATTTGAACCTCTCCTATGAGTCCAGTTTTAGATTCCGATACTTCACTTCAGGTTTACTGTATACCTTGCACCTTCTTATTGACGATGAGACACAGAAATTGCATCGGAATTTAATACGAATGGCACAATGCCGACTTAAGTACAAGAGGACTGACACTCTTACTTTCCACGATTTGAACCTCTCCTGTGAGTCCAGTTTTAGATTCCGATGCTTCACTTCAGGTTTACTGTATCCCTTGGACCTTCTTATTGACGATGAAACACAGAAATTGCATCCGAATTTAATACAAAAGGCACAATACCGACTTAAGTACAACAGGAGTAAGTCGCTAACTTTCTATGATTTGAACTCCTCCTGTGAGTCCAGTTTTAGATTCCGATGCTTCACTTCAGGTTTACTGTATACCTTCCACCTTCATATTGACGATGAAACACAGAAATTGCATCCGAATTTAATACAAATGATATAATGCCGACTTAATTATAAGAGGACTGACACTCTCACTTTCTATGATTTGAACCTCTCCTGTGAATCCAGTTTTAGATTCCGATGCTTCACTTCAGGTGTACTGTATCCTTTGGACCTTCTTAATGACGATGAAACACAGAAATTGCATCCAAATTTAATACAAAAGGCACAATGGCGACTTAAGTACAAGAGGACTGACACTCTCACAATCCATGATTTGAACCTCTCTTGTGAGTCCATTTTTTGATTCCGAAGCTTCACTTCAGGTTTACTGTATACCTTGCACCTTCTTATTGACGATGAAACACAGAAATTGCATCGGAATTAAATTCAAAAGGCACAATGCCGACTTCAGTACAAGAGGACTGACACTCTCACTTTCTATGATTTGAACCACTCCTGTGAGTCCAGTTTTGGATTCCGATGCTTCACTTCTGGTTTACTGTATCCCTTGGACCTTCTTATTGACGATGAAACACTGAAATTGAATCCGAAGTATATACAAATGGCATAATGTCGACTTAATTACAAGAGGACTGACACTCTCACTTTCTATGATTTGAACCTCTCCTGTGAGTCCAGTTTTAGGTTCCGAAGCTTCACTACAGGTATACTGTATTCCTTGGACCTTCTTATTGACGATGAAACACAGAAATTGCATCCGATTTAATTCAAATGGCACAATGACGACATAAGTACAAGAGGATTAACACTCTCACTTTCTATGATTTGAACCTCTCCTGTGAGTCCAGTTTTAGCTTCTGATGCTTCACTTCAGGCTTACTGTATACCTTGCTACTTCTTATTGACGATGAAACACAGAAATTGCATCGGAATAAAATTCCAAAAGCACAATGCCGACTTAAGTACAAGAGGACTGACACTCTAAATTTCTATGAATTGAACCCCTCCTGTGAGTCCAGTTTTAGATTCCGATGCTTCACTTCAGGTTTACTGTATCCCTTGGACCTTCTTATTGACGATGAGCCACAGAAATTGGATCCGAATTTAATACAAATGGCACAATGCCGACTTAAGTACAAGAGGACTAACACTCTCACTTTCTATGATTTGAACCTCTCCTGTGAGTCCAGTTTTAGATTCCGATGCTTCACTTCAGGTTTACTGTATACCTTGCACCTTCTTATTGACGATGGAACACAGAAATTGCTTCGCAATTAAATTGAAAAGGCACAATGCCGACTTAAGCACAAGAGGACTGACACTCTAATTTTCTATGATTTGAAGCTCTCCTGTGAGTCCAGTTTTAGATTCCGATGCTTCACTTCAGGTTTACTGTATCCCTTGGACCTCCTTATTGACGATGAAACACAGATATTGCATCGGAATTTAATACAAAAGGCACAATACCGACTTAAGTACAAGAGGAGTGACACTATAACTTTCTATGATTTGAAACTCTCCTGTGAGTCCAGTTTTAGATTCCGATGCTTCACTTCAGGTTTACTGTATCCGTTGGACCTTCTTATAGACGATGAAACACAGAAATTGCATCCGAATTTAATACAAATGGCACAATGCCGTCTTAAGTACAAGAGGACTGACACTCTCACTTTCTATGATTTGAACCCCTCCTGTAAGTCCAGTTTTAGATTCCGATGCTTCACTACAGGTTTTCTGTATCCATTGAACCTTCTTATTGACGATGAAACACAGAGTTTGCATCCGAATTTAATAAAAAAGGCACAATGCCGAATAAAGTACAAGAGCGCTGACACTATAACTTTCTATGATTTGAACATCTCCTGTGAGTCCAGTTTTAGATTCCGATGCTTCACTTCAGGTTTACTGTATCCCTTGGACCTTCTTATTGACGATGAAACACAGAAATTGCATCCGAATTTAATACAAAAGGCACAATGGCGACTTAAGTACAAGAGGACTGACACTCTCACTTTCCATGATTTGAACCTCTCCTATGAGTCCAGTTTTAGATTCCGATGCTTCACTTCAGGTTTACTGTATACCTTGCACCTTCTTATTTACGATGAGACACAGAAAATGCATCGGAATTTAATACGAATGGCACAATGCCGACTTAATACAAGAGGACTGACACTCTCACTTTCCATGATTTGAACCTCTCCAGTGAGTCCAGTTTTAGATTCCGATGCTTCACTTCAGGTTTACTGTATCCCTTGGACTTTCTTATTGACGATGAAACATAGAAATTGCATCCGAATTTAATACAAGAGGCACAATACCGACTTAAGTACAACAGGAGTGAGTCGCTAACTTTCTATGATTTGAACTTCTCCTGTGAGTCCAGTTTTAGATTCCGATGCTTCACTTCAGGTTTACTGTATACCTTGCACCTTCATATTGACGATGAAACACAGAGTTTGCATCCGAATTTAATACAAAAGGCACAATGCCGAATAAAGTACAAGAGCGCTGACACTATAACTTTCTATGATTTGAACATCTCCTGTGAGTCCAGTTTTAGATTCCGATGCTTCACTTCAGGTTTACTGTATCCCTTGGAGCTTCTTATTGACGATGAAACACAGAAATTGCATCCGAATTTAATACAAAAGGCACATTGGCGACTTATGTACAAGAGGACTGACACTCTCACATTCCATGATTTGAACCTCTCCTGTGAGTCCAGTTTTAGATTCCGAAGCTTCACTTCAGGTTTACTGTATACCTTGCACCTTCTTATTGACGATGAAACACAGAAATTGCATCGGAATTAAATTCAAAAGGCACAATGCCGACTTCAGTACAAGAGGACTGACACTCTCACTTTCTATGATTTGAACCTCTCCTGTGAGTCCAGTTTTGGATTCGGATGCTTCACTTCTGGTTTACTGTATCCCTTGGACCTTCTTATTGACGATGAAACACTGAAATTGAATCCGAAGTATATACAAATGGCATAATGTCGACTTAATTACAAGAGGACTGACACTCTCACTTTCTATGATTTGAACCTCTCCTGTGAGTCCAGTTTTTGATTCCGATGCTTCACTACAGGTATACTGTATTCCTTGGAACTTCTTATTGACGATGAAACACTGAAATTGAATCCGATTTAATACAAATGGCACAATGCCGACTTAAGTACAAGAGGACTAACACTCTCACTTTCTATGATTTGAACCTCTCCTGTGAGTCCAGTTTTAGCTTCTGATGCTTCACTTCAGGTTTACTGTATACCTTGCTACTTCTTATTGACGATGAAGCACAGAAATTTCATCGGAATTAAATTCAAAAGGCACAATGCCGACTTAAGTACAAGAGGACTGACACTCTAACTTTCTATGAATTGAACCTCTCCTGTGAGTCCAGTTTTAGATTCCGATGCTTCACTTCAGGTTTACTGTATCCCTTGGACCTTCTTATTGACGATGAGACACAGAAATTGCATCCGAATTTAATACAAATGGCACAATGCCGACTTAAGTACAAGAGGACTAACACTCTCACTTTCTATGATTTGAACCTCTCCTGTGAGTCCAGTTTTAGATTCCGATGCTTCACTTCAGGTTTACTGTATCCCTTGGACATTCTTGTTGATGATGAAACACAGAAATTGCATCCGAATTTAATACAAAAGTCACAATACCGACTTAGGTACAAGAGGAGTGACACTATAACTTTCTATGATTTGAAACTCTCCTATGAGTCCACTTTTAGATTCCCATGCTTCACTTCAGGTTTACTGTATCCCTTGGACCTTCGTATTGACGAAGAAACACAGAAATTGCATCCGAATTTAATACAAAAGGCACAATGGCGACTTAAGCACAAGACGACTGACACTCTCACTTTCCTTGATTTGAACCTCTCCTGTGAGTCCAGTTTTAGATTCCGATGCTTCACTTCAGGTTTACTGTATCCCTTGGACCTTCTTATTGACGATTAAACACAGAAATTGCATCCGAATTTAATACAAAAGGCACAATGCCGACTTAAGTAAAAGAGGACTGACACTCCCACATTCTATGATTTGATCCTCTCCTGTGGGTCCAGTTTTAGATTCCGATGCTTCCCTTAAGGTATACTGTATCCCTTGGACCTTCTTATTGACGATGAAACACAGAAATTGCATCCGAATTTAATACAAAAGGCACAATACCGACTTAAGTACAAGAGGAGTGACACTCTAACTTTCTATGATTTGAATATCTCCTGTGAGTCCAGTTTTAGATTCCGATGCTTCACTTCAGGTTTACTGTATCTCTTGGACCTTCTTATAGACGATGAAACACAGAAATTGCATCCGAATTTAATACAAATGGCACAATGCCGTCTTAAGTACAAGAGGACTGACACTCTCACTTTCTATGATTTGAACCCCTCCTGTAAGTCCAGTTTTAGATTCCGATGCTTCACTACAGGTTATCTGTATCCATTGGACCTTCTTATTGACGATGAAACACAGAAATTGCATCCGAATTTAATACAAATGGCACAATGGCGTCTTCAGTACAAGAGGACTGACACTCTCACTTTCTATGATTTGAACCCCTCCTGTAAGTCCAGTTTTAGATTCCGATGCTTCACTTCAGGTTTACTGTATCCCTTGGTCCTTCTTATTGACGATGAACCACAAAAATTGCATCCGAATTTAATACAAAAAGCACAATGGCGTCTTAAGTACAAGAGTACTGACACTCTCACGTTCCATGATTTGAACCACTCCTATGAGTCCAGTTTTAGATTCCGATACTTCACTTCAGGTTTACTGTATACCTTGCACCTTGTAATTGACGATGAGACACAGAAATTGCATCGGAATTTAATACGAATGGCACAATGCCGACTTAAGTACAAGAGGACTGACACTCTCACTTTCCACGATTTGAACCTCTCCTGTGAGTCCAGTTTTAGATTCCGATGCTTCACTTCAGGTTTACTGTATCCCTTGGACCTTCTTATTGACGATGAAACACAGAAATTGCATCCGAATTTAATACAAAAAGCACAATGCCGACTTAAGTACAAGAGGACTGACACTCTCACTTTCTATGATTTGAACCCCTCCTGTAAGTCCAGTTTTAGATTCCGATACTTCACTTCAGGTTTACTGTATACCTTGCACCTTCATATTGACGATGAAACACAGAAATTGCATCCGAATTTAATACAAATGATATAATGCCGACTTAATTATAAGAGGACTGACGCTCTCACTTTCTATGATTTGAACCTCTCCTGTGTGTCCAGTTTTAGATTCCGATGCTTCACTTCAGGTTTACTGTATACCTTGCACCTTCATATAGACGATGAAACACAGAAATTGCATCCGAATTTAATACAGATGATATAATGCCGACTTAATTATAAGAGGACTGACACTCTCACTTTCTATGATTTGAAACTCTCCTGTGAGTCCAGTTTTAGATTCCGATGCTTCACTTCAGGTTTACTGTATACCTTGCACCTTCTTATTGACGATGAAACACAGAAATTGCATCGGAATTAAATTCAAAAGGCACAATGCCGACTTCAGTACAAGAGGACTGACACTCTCACTTTCTATGATTTGAACCTCTCCTGTGAGTCCAGTTTTGGATTCCGATGCTTCACTTCTGGTTTACTGTATCCCTTGGACCTTCTTATTGACGATGAAACACTGAAATTGAATCCGAAGTATATACAAATGGCATAATGTCGACTTAATTACAAGAGGACTGACACTCTCACTTTCTATGATTTGACCCTCTCCTGTGAGTCCAGTTTTTGATTCCGATGCTTCACTACAGGTATACTGTATTCCTTGGAACTTCTTATTGACGATGAAACACAGAAATTGAATCCGATTTAATACAAAAGTCACAATACCGACTTAGGTACAAGAGGAGTGACACTATAACTTTCTATGATTTGAAACTCTCCTATGAGTCCACTTTTAGATTCCCATGCTTCACTTCGGGTTTACTGTATCCCTTGGACCTTCCAATTGACGAAGAAACACAGAAATTGCATCCGAATTTAATACAAAAGGCACAATGGCGACTTAAGCACAAGATGACTGACACTCTCACTTTCTATGATTTGAATATCTCCTGTGAGTCCAGTTTTAGATTCCGATGCTTCACTTCAGGTTTACTGTATCCCTTGGACCTTCTTATAGACGATGAAACACAGAAATTGCATCCGAATTTAATACAAATGGCACAATGCCGTCTTAAGTACAAGAGGACTGACACTCTCACTTTCTATGATTTGAACCCCTCCTGTAAGTCCAGTTTTAGATTCCGATGCTTCACTACAGGTTTTCTGTATCCATCGGACCATCTTATTGACGATGAAACACAGAAATTGCATCCGAATTTAATCCAAATGGCACAATGGCCTCTTAAGTACAAGAGGACTGACACTCTCAGTTTCTATGATTTGAACCCCTCCTGTAAGTCCAGTTTTAGATTCCGATGCTTCACTTCAGGTTTACTGTATCCCTTGGACCTTCTTATTGACGATGAAACACAGAAATTGCATCCGAATTTAATACAAAAGGCAAAATGGCGACTTAAGTACAAGAGGATTGACACTCTCACTTTCCATGATTTGAACCTCTCCTATGAGTCCAGTTTTAGATTCCGATACTTCACTTCAGGTTTACTGTATACCTTGCACCTTCTTATTGACGATGAGACACAGAAATTGCATCGGAATTTAATACGAATGGCACAATGCCGACTTAAGTACAAGAGGACTGACACTCTCACTTTCCACGATTTGAACCTCTCCTGTGAGTCCAGTTTTAGATTCCGATGCTTCACTTCAGGTTTACTGTATCCCTTGGACCTTCTTATTGACGATGAAACACAGAAATTGCATCCGAATTTAATACAAAAGGCACAATACCGACTTAAGTACAACAGGAGTGAGTCGCTAACTTTCTATGATTTGAACTTCTCCTGTGAGTCCAGTTTTAGATTCCGATGCTTCACTTCAGGTTTACTGTATACCTTGCACCTTCATATTGACGATGAAACACAGAAATTGCATCCGAATTTAATACAAATGATATAATGCCGACTTAATTATAAGAGGACTGACACTCTCACTTTCTATGATTTGAACCTCTCCTGTGAGTCCAGTTTTAGATTCCGATGCTTCACTACTGGTGTACTGTATCCCTTGGACCTTCTTAATGACGATGAAACACAGAAATTTCATCCAAATTTAATACAAAAGTCACAATGGCGACTTTAGTACAAGAGGACTGACACTCTCACATTCCATGATTTGAACCTCTTTAGTGAGTCCAGTTTTAGATTCCGAAGCTTCACTTCAGATTTACTGTATACCTTGCACCTTCTTATTGACGATGAAACACAGAAATTGCATCGGAATTAAATTCAAAAGGCACAATGCCGACATCAGTACAAGAGGACTGACTCTCTCACTTTCTATGATTTGAACCTCTCCTGTGAGTCCAGTTTTGGATTCCGATGCTTCACTTCTGGTTTACTGTATCCCTTGGACCTTCTTATTGACGATGAGCCACAGAAATTGCATCCGAATTTAATACAAATGGCACAATGCCGACTTAAGTACAAAAGGACTAACACTCTCACTTTCTTTGATTTGAACCTCTCCTGTGAGTCCAGTTTTAGATTCCGATGCTTCACTTCAGGTTTACTGTATACCTTGCACCTTCTTATTGACGAAGGAACACAGAAATTGCTTCGGAATTAAATTGAAAAGGCACAATGCCGAATTCAGCACAATAGGACTGACACTCTAATTTTCTATGATTTGAAGCTCTCCTGTGAGTCCAGTTTTAGATTCCGATGCTTCACTTCAGGTTTACTGTATCCCTTGGACCTCCTTATTGACGAGGAAACACAGATATTGCATCGGAATTTAATACAAAAGGCACAATACCGACTTAAGTACAAGAGGAGTGACACTCTAACTTTCTATGATTTGAAACTCTCCTGTGAGTCCAGTTTTAGATTCCGATGCTTCACTTCAGGGTTACTGTATCCCTTGGACATTCTTATTGACGATGAAACACAGAAATTGCATCCGAATTTAATACAAAAGTCACAATACCGACTTAGGTACAAGAGGAGTGACACTATAACTTTCTATGATTTGAAACTCTAATGTGAGTCCAGTTTTAGATTCCGATGCTTCACTTCAGGTTTACTGTATCCGTTGGACCTTCTTATAGACGATGAAACACAGAAATTGCATCCGAATTTAATACAAATGGCACAATGCCGTCTTAAGTACAAGAGCGCTGACACTATAACTTTCTATGATTTGAACATCTCCTGTGAGTCCAGTTTTAGATTCCGATGCTTCACTTCAGGTTTACTGTATCCCTTAGACGTTCTTATTGACGATGAAACACAGAAATTGCATCCGAATTTAATACAAAAGGCACAATGGCGACTTCAGTACAAGAGGACTGACACTCTCACTTTCCATGATTTGAACCTCACCTATGAGTCCAGTTTTAGATTCCGATGCTTCACTTCAGGTTTACTGTATACCTTGCACCTTCTTATTTACGATGAGACACAGAAAATGCATCGGAATTTATTACGAATGGCACAATGCCGACTTAAGTACAAGAGGACTGACACTCTCACTTTCCATGATTTGAACCTCTCCTGTGAGTCCAGTTTTAGATTCCGATGCTTCACTTAAGGTTTACTGTATCCCTTGGACTTTCTTATTGACGATGAAACACAGAAATTGCATCCGAATTTAATACAAAAGGCACAATACCGTCTTAAGGACAACAGGAGTGAGTCCCTAACTTTCTATGATTTAAACTTCTCCTGTGAGTCCAGTTTTAGATTCCGATGCTTCACTTCAGGTTTACTGTATACCTTGCACCTTCTTATTGACGATGAAACACAGAAATTGCATCGGAATTAAATTCAAAAGGCACAATGCCGACTTCAGTACAAGAGGACTGACACTCTCACTTTCTATGATTTGACCTCTCCTGTGAGTCCAGTTTTGGATTCCGATGCTTCACTTCTGGTTTACTGTATCCCTTGGACCTTCTTATTGACGATGAAACACTGAAATTGAATCCGAAGTATATACAAATGGCATAATGTCGACTTAATTACAAGAGGACTGACACTCTCACTTTCTATGATTTGAATATCTCCTGTGAGTCCAGTTTTAGATTCCGATGCTTCACTTCAGGTTTACTGTATTCCTTGCACCATCATATTGACGATGAAACACAGAAATTGCATCCGAATTTAATACAAATGATATAATGCCGACTTAATTATAAGAGGACTGACACTCTCACTTTCTATGATTTGAACCTCTCCTGTGAGTCCAGTTTTAGATTCCGATGCTTCACTTCAGGTGTACTGTTTACCTTGCTATTTCTTATTGACGACGAAACACAGAAATTGCATCAGAATTAAATTCAAAAGACACAATGCCGACTTAAGTACAAGAGGACTGACACTCTAACTTTCTATGAATTGAAACTCTCCTGTGAGTCCAGTTTTAGATTCCGATGCTTCGCTTCAGGTTTACTGTAACCCTGGGACCTTCTTATTGACGATGAGCCACAGAAATTGGATCCGAATTTAATACAAATGGCACAATGCCGACGTAAGTACAAGAGGACTAACACTCTCACTTTCAATGATTTGAACCTCTCCTGTGAGTCCAGTTTTAGATTCCGATGCTTCACTTCAGGTTTACTGTATACCTTGCACCTTCTTATTGACGATGGAACACAGAAATTGCATCGGAATTAAATTCAAATGGCACAATGCCGACTTAAGCAGAAGAGGACTGACACTCTAACTTTCTATGATTTGAAGTTTTCCTGTGAGTCCAGTTTTGGATTCCGATGCTTCACTTCAGGTTTACTGTATCCCTTGGACCTCCTTATTGACGATGAAACACAGATATGGCATCGGAATTTAATACAAAAGTCACAATACCGACTTAGGTACAAGAGGAGTGACACTATAACTTTCTGTGATTTGAAACTCTCCTGTGAGTCCAGTTTTATATTCCGATGCTTCACTTCAGGTTTACTGTATCCCTTGGACCTTCTTATTGACGATTAAACACAGAAATTGCATCCGAATTTAATACAAAAGGCACAATGCCGACTTAAGTAAAAGAGGACTGACACTCCCACATTCTATGATTTTATCCTCTCCTGTGGGTCCAGTTTTAGATTCCGATGCTTCCCTTAAGGTATACTGTATCCCTTGGACCTTCTTATTGATGATGAAACACAGAAATTGCATCCGAATTTAATACAAAATGCACAATACCGACTTAAGTACAACAGGTGTGAGTCGCTAACTTTCTATGATTTGTACTTCTCCTGTGAGTCCAGTTTTAGATTCCGATGCTTCACTTCAGGTTTACGGTATACCTTGCACCTTCATATTAACGATGAAACACAGAGTTTGCATCTGAATTTAATACAAAAGGCACAATGCCGAATAAAGTACAAGAGCGCTGACACTATAACTTTCTATGATTTGAACATCTCCTGTGAGTCCAGTTTTAGATTGCGATGCTTCACTTCAGGTTTTCTGTATCCCTTGGACCCTCTTATTGACGATGAAACACAGAAATTGCATCCGAATTTAATACAAAAGGCACAATGGCGACTTAAGTACAAGAGGACTGACACTCTCACACTCCATGATTTGAACCTCTACTGTGAGTCCAGTTTTGGATTCCGATGCTTCACTTCTGGTTTACTGTATCCCTTGGACCTTCTTATTGACGATGAAACACTGAAATTGAATCCGAAGTATATACAAATGGCATAATGTCGACTTCATTACAAGAGGACTGACACTCTCACTTTCTATGATTTGAACCCCTCCTGTGAGTCCAGTTTTAGATTCCGATGCTTCACTACAGGTATACTGTATTCCTTGGACCTTCTTATTGACGATGAAACACAGAAATTGCATCCCATTTAATACAAATGGCACAATGACGACATAAGTACAAGAGGACTAACACTCTCACTTTCTATGATTTGAACCTCTCCTGTGAGTCCAGTTTTAGCTTCTGATGCTTCACTTCAGGTTTACTGTATACCTTGCTACTTCTTATTGACGATGAAACACAGATATTGCATAGCAATTAAATTCAAAAGGCACAATGCCGACTTAAGTACAAGAGGACTGACACTCTAACTTTCTATGAATTGAACCTCTCCTGTGAGTCCAGTTTTTGCTCCTGATGCTTCACTTCAGGTTTACTGTATCCCTTGGACCTTCTTATTGACGATGAAACACAGAAATTGCATCCGAATTTAATACAAAAGGCACAATGGCGACTTAAGTACAAGAGGGCTGACACTCTCACACTCCATGATTTGAACCTCTCCTGTGAGTCCAGTTTTAGATTCCGAAGCTTCACTTCAGGTTTACTGTATACCTTGCACCTTCTTATTGACGATGAAACACAGAAATTGCATCGGAATGAAATTCAAAAGGCACAATGCCGACTTCAGTACAAGAGGACTGACACTCTCACTTTCTATGATTTGACCTCTCCTGTGAGTCCAGTTTTGGATTCCGATGCTTCACTTCTGGTTTACTGTATCCCTTGGACCTTCTTATTGACGATGAAACACTGAAATTGAATCCGAAGTATATACAAATGGCATAATGTCGACTTAATTACAAGAGGACTGACACTCTCACTTTCTATGATTTGAATATCTCCTGTGAGTCCAGTTTTAGATTCCGATGATTCACTTCAGGTTTACTGTATTCCTTGCACCATCATATTGACGATGAAACACAGAAATTGCATCCGAATTTAATACAAATGATATAATGCCGACTTAATTATAAGAGGACTGACACTCTCACTTTCTATGATTTGAACCTCTCCTGTGAGTCCAGTTTTAGATTCCGATGCTTCACTTCAGGTGTACTGTATACCTTGCACCTTCTTATTGACGATGAAACACAGAAATTGCATCGGAATTAAATTCAAAAGGCACAATGCCGACTTCAGTACAAGAGGACTGACACTCTCACTTTCTATGATTTGAACCTCTCCTGTGAGTCCAGTTTTGGATTCCGATGCTTCACTTCAGGTTTACTGTATCCCTTGGACCTTCTTATAGACGATGAAACACAGAAATTGCATCCCAATTTAATACAAATGGCACAATGCCGTCTTAAGTACAAGAGGACTGACACTCTCACTTTCTATGATTTGAACCCCTCCTGTAAGTCCAGTTTTAGATTCCGATGCTTAACTACAGGTTTTCTGTATCTATCGGACCATCTTATTGACGATGAAACACAGAAATTGCATCCGAATTTAATCCAAATGGCACAATGGCCTCTTAAGTACAAGAGGACTGACACTCTCACTTTCTATGATTTGAACCCCTCCTGTAAGTCCAGTTTTAGATTCCGATGCTTCACTTCAGGTTTACTGTATCCCTTGGACCTTCTTATTGACGATGAAACACAGAAATTGCATCCGAATTTAATACAAAAGGCAAAATGGCGACTTAAGTACAAGAGGACTGACACTCTCACTTTCCATGATTTGAACCTCTCCTATGAGTCCAGTTTTAGATTCCGATACTTCACTTCAGGTTTACTGTATACCTTGCACCTTCTTATTGACGATGAGACACAGAAATTGCATCGGAATTTAATACGAATGGCACAATGCCGACTTAAGTACAAGAGGACTGACACTCTCACTTTCCACGATTTGAACCTCTCCTGTGAGTCCAGTTTTAGATTCCGATGCTTCACTTCAGGTTTACTGTATCCCTTGGACCTTCTTATTGACGATGAAACACAGAAATTGCATCCGAATTTAATACAAAAAGCACAATGCCGACTTAAGTACAAGAGGACTGACACTCTCACTTTCTATGATTTGAACCCCTCCTGTAAGTCCAGTTTTAGATTCCGATACTTCACTTCAGGTTTACTGTATAACTTGCACCTTCATATTGACGATGAAACACAGAAATTGCATCCGAATTTAATACAAATGATATAATGCCGACTTAATTATAAGAGGACTGACGCTCTCACTTTCTATGATTTGAACCTCTCCTGTGTGTCCAGTTTTAGATTCCGATGCTTCACTTCAAGTTTACTGTATACCTTGCACCTGCATATAGACGATGAAACACAGAAATTGCATCCGAATTTAATACAGATGATATAATGCCGACTTAATTATAAGAGGACTGACACTCTCACTTTCTATGATTTGAAACTCTCCTGTGAGTCCAGTTTTAGATTCCGATGCTTCACTTCAGGTTTACTGTATACCTTGCACCTTCTTATTGACGATGAAACACAGAAATTGCATCGGAATTAAATTCAAAAGGCACAATGCCGACTTCAGTACAAGAGGACTGACACTCTCACTTTCTATGATTTGAACCTCTCCTGTGAGTCCAGTTTTGGATTCCGATGCTTCACTTCTGGTTTACTGTATCCCTTGGACCTTCTTATTGACGATGAAACACTGAAATTGAATCCGAAGTATATACAAATGGCATAATGTCGACTTAATTACAAGAGGACAGACACTCTCACTTTCTATGATTTGAACCTCTCCTGTGAGTCCAGTTTTTGATTCCGATGCTTCACTACAGGTATACTGTATTCCTTGGAACTTCTTATTGACGATGAAACACAGAAATTGAATCCGATTTAATACAAAAGTCACAATACCGACTTAGGTACAAGAGGAGTGACACTATAACTTTCTATGATTTGAAACTCTCCTATGAGTCCACTTTTAGATTCCCATGCTTCACTTCAGGTTTACTGTATCCCTTGGACCTTCCAATTGACGAAGAAACACAGAAATTGCATCCGAATTTAATACAAAAGGCACAATGGCGACTTAAGCACAAGACGACTGACACTCTCAATTTCCATGATTTGAACCTCTCCTGTGAGTCCAGTTTTAGATTCCGATGCTTCACTTCAGGTTTACTGTATCCCTTGGACCTTCCTATTGACGATTAAACACAGAAATTGCATCCGAATTTAATAAAAAAGGCACAATGCCGACTTAAGTAAAAGCGGACTGACACTCCCAAATTCTATAATTTGATCCTCTCCTGTGGGTCCAGTTTTAGATTCCGATGCTTCCCTTAAGGTATACTGTATCCCTTGGACCTTCTTATTGACGATGAAACACAGAAATTGCATCCGAATTTAATACAAAAGGTACAATACCGACTTAAGTACAAGAGGAGTGACACTCTAACTTTCTATGATTTGAATATCTCCTGTGAGTCCAGTTTTAGATTCCGATGCTTCACTTCAGGTTTACTGTATCCCTTGGACCTTCTTATAGACGATGAAACACAGAAATTGCATCCGAATTTAATACAAATGGCACAATGCCGACTTAAGTACAAGAGGACTGACACTCTCACTTTCTATGATTTGAACCCCTCCTGTAAGTCCAGTTTTAGATTCCGATGCTTCACTACAGGTTTTCTGTATCCATCGGACCATCTTATTGACGATGAAACACAGAAATTGCATCCGAATTTAATCCAAATGGCACAATGGCTTCTTAAGTACAAGAGGACTGACACTCTCACTTTCTATGATTTGAACCCCTCCTGTAAGTCCAGTTTTAGATTCCGATGCTTCACTTCAGGTTTACTGTATCCCTTGGACCTTCTTATTGACGATGAAACACAGAAATTGCATCCGAATTTAATACAAAAGGCAAAATGGCGACTTAAGTACAAGAGGACTGACACTCTCACTTTCCATGATTTGAACCTCTCCTATGAGTCCAGTTTTAGATTCCGATACTTCACTTCAGGTTTACTGTATACCTTGCACCTTCATATTGACGATGAAACACAGAAATTGCATCCGAATTTAATACAAAAGGTACAATACCGACTTAAGTACAAGAGGAGTGACACTCTAACTTTCTATGATTTGAATATCTCCTGTGAGTCCAGTTTTTGATTCCGATGCTTCACTACAGGTATACTGTATTCCTTGGAACTTCTTATTGACGATGAAACACAGAAATTGAATCCCATTTAATACAAAAGTCACAATACCGACTCAGGTACAAGAGGAGTGACACTATAACTTTCTATGATTTGAAACTCTCCTATGAGTCCACTTTTAGATTCCCATGCATCACTTCAGGTTTACTGTATCCCTTGGACCTTCCAATTGACGAAGAAACACAGAAATTGCATCCGAATTTAATACAAAAGGCACAATGGCGACTTAAGCACAAGACGACTGACACTCTCACTTTCCATGATTTGAACCTCTCCTGTGAGTCCAGTTTTAGATTCCGATGCTTCACTTCAGGTTTACTGTATCCCTTGGACCTTCCTATTGACGATTAAACACAGAAATTGCATCCGAATTTAATACAAAAGGCACAATACCGACTTAAGTACAACAGGAGTGAGTCGCTAACTTTCTATGATTTGAACTTCTCCTGTGAGTCCAGTTTTAGATTCCGATGCTTCACTTCAGGTTTACTGTATACCTTGCACCTTCATATTGACGATGAAACACAGAAATTGCATCCGAATTTAATACAAATGATATAATGCCGACTTAATTATAAGAGGACTGACACTCTCACTTTCTATGATTTGAACCTCTCCTGTGAGTCCAGTTTTAGATTCCGATGCTTCACTACTGGTGTACTGTATCCCTTGGACCTTCTTAATGACGATGAAACACAGAAATTTCATCCAAATTTAATACAAAAGTCACAATGGCGACTTTAGTACAAGAGGACTGACACTCTCACATTCCATGATTTGAACCTCTCCAGTGAGTCCAGTTTTAGATTCCGAAGCTTCACTTCAGATTTACTGTATACCTTGCACCTTCTTATTGACGATGAACCACAGAAATTGCATCGGAATTAAATTCAAAAGGCACAATGCCGACTTCAGTACAAGAGGACTGACACTCTCACTTTCTATGATTTGAACCTCTCCTGTGAGTCCAGTTTTGGATTCCGATGCTTCACTTCTGGTTTACTGTATCCCTTGGACCTTCTTATTGACGATGAAACACTGAAATTGAATCCGAAGTATATACAAATGGCATAATGTCGACTTAATTACAAGAGGACTGACACTCTCACTTTCTATGATTTGAACCTCTCCTGTGAGTCCAGTTTTAGATTCCGATGCTTCACTACAGGTATACGGTATTCCTTGGACCTTCTTATTGACGATGAAACACAGAAATTGCATCCGATTTAATACAAATGGCACAATGACGACATAAGTACAAGAGGACTAATACTCTCACTTTCTATGATTTGAACCTCTCCTGTGAGTCCAGTTTTAGCTTCGGATGCTTCACTTCAGGTTTACTGTATACCTTGCTACTTCTTATTGACGATGAAACACAGAAATTGCATCGGAATTAAATTCAAAAAGCACAATGCCGACTTAAGTACAAGAGGACTGACACTCTAAATTTCTATGAATTGAACCTCTCCTGTGAGTCCAGTTTTAGATTCCGATGCTTCACTTCAGGTTTACTGTATCCCTTGGACCTTCTTATTGACGATGAGCCACAGAAATTGCATCCGAATTTAATACAAATGGCACAATGCCGACTTAAGTACAAAAGGACTAACACTCTCACTTTCTTTGATTTGAACCTCTCCTGTGAGTCCAGTTTTAGATTCCGATGCTTCACTTCAGGTTTACTGTATACCTTGCACCTTCTTATTGACGAAGGAACACAGAAATTGCTTCGGAATTAAATTGAAAAGGCACAATGCCGAATTCAGCACAATAGGACTGACACTCTAATTTTCTATGATTTGAAGCTCTCCTGTGAGTCCAGTTTTAGATTCCGATGCTTCACTTCAGGTTTACTGTATCCCTTGGACCTCCTTATTGACGAGGAAACACAGATATTGCATCGGAATTTAATACAAAAGGCACAATACCGACTTAAGTACAAGAGGAGTGACACTCTAACTTTCTATGATTTGAAACTCTCCTGTGAGTACAGTTTTAGATTCCGATGCTTCACTTCAGGGTTACTGTATCCCTTGGACATTCTTATTGACGATGAAACATAGAAATTGCATCCGAATTTAATACAAAAGTCACAATACCGACTTAGGTACAAGAGGAGTGACACTATAACTTTCTATGATTTGAAACTCTAATGTGAGTCCAGTTTTAGATTCCGATGCTTCACTTCAGGTTTACTGTATCCGTTGGACCTTCTTATAGACGATGAAACACAGAAATTGCATCCGAATTTAATACAAATGGCACAATGCCGTCTTAAGTACAAGAGCGCTGACACTATAACTTTCTATGATTTGAACATCTCCTGTGAGTCCAGTTTTAGATTCCGATGCTTCACTTCAGGTTTACTGTATCCCTTAGACGTTCTTATTGACGATGAAACACAGAAATTGCATCCGAATTTAATACAAAAGGCACAATGGCGACTTCAGTACAAGAGGACTGACACTCTCACTTTCCATGATTTGAACCTCACCTATGAGTCCAGTTTTAGATTCCGATGCTTCACTTCAGGTTTACTGTATACCTTGCACCTTCTTATTTACGATGAGACACAGAAAATGCATCGGAATTTATTACGAATGGCACAATGCCGACTTAAGTACAAGAGGACTGACACTCTCACTTTCCATGATTTGAACCTCTCCTGTGAGTCCAGTTTTAGATTCCGATGCTTCACTTCAGGTTTACTGTATCCCTTGGACTTTCTTATTGACGATGAAACACAGAAATTGCATCCGAATTTAATACAAAAGGCACAATACCGTCTTAAGGACAACAGGAGTGAGTCCCTAACTTTCTATGATTTAAACTTCTCCTGTGAGTCCAGTTTTAGATTCCGATGCTTCACTTCAGGTTTACTGTATACCTTGCACCTTCATATTGACGATGAAACACAGAGTTTGCATCCGAATTTAATACAAAAGGCACAATGCCGAATAAAGTACAAGAGCGCTGACACTATAACTTTCTATGATTTGAACATCTCCTGTGAGTCCAGTTTTAGATTCCGATGCTTCACTTCAGGTTTACTGTATCCCTTGCACCTTCTTATTGACGATGAAACACAGAAATTGCATCGGAATTAAATTCAAAAGGCACAATGCCGACTTCAGTACAAGAGGACTGACACTCTCACTTTCTATGATTTGACCTCTCCTGTGAGTCCAGTTTTGGATTCCGATGCTTCACTTCTGGTTTACTGTATCCCTTGGACCTTCTTATTGACGATGAAACACTGAAATTGAATCCGAAGTATATACAAATGGCATAATGTCGACTTAATTACAAGAGGACTGACACTCTCACTTTCTATGATTTGAATATCTCCTGTGAGTCCAGTTTTAGATTCCGATGCTTCACTTCAGGTTTACTGTATTCCTTGCACCATCATATTGACGATGAAACACAGAAATTGCATCCGAATTTAATACAAATGATATAATGCCGAATTATTATAAGAGGACTGACACTCTCACTTTCTATGATTTGAACCTCTCCTGTGAGTCCAGTTTTAGATTCCGATGCTTCACTTCAGGTGTACTGTTTACCTTGCTATTTCTTATTGACGACGAAACACAGAAATTGCATCAGAATTAAATTCAAAAGACACAATGCCGACTTAAGTACAAGAGGACTGACACTCTAACTTTCTATGAATTGAAACTCTCCCGTGAGTCCAGTTTTAGATTCCGATGCTTCACTTCAGGTTTACTGTAACCCTTGGACCTTCTTATTGACGATGAGCCACAGAAATTGCATCCGAATTTAATACAAATGGCACAATGCCGACTTAAGTACAAAAGGACTAACACTCTCACTTTCTTTGATTTGAACCTCTCCTGTGAGTCCAGTTTTAGATTCCGATGCTTCACTTCAGGTTTACTGTATACCTTGCACCTTCTTATTGACGAAGGAACACAGAAATTGCTTCGGAATTAAATTGAAAAGGCACAATGCCGAATTCAGCACAATAGGACTGACACTCTAATTTTCTATGATTTGAAGCTCTCCTGTGAGTCCAGTTTTAGATTCCGATGCTTCACTTCAGGTTTACTGTATCCCTTGGACCTCCTTATTGACGAGGAAACACAGATATTGCATCGGAATTTAATACAAAAGGCACAATACCGACTTAAGTACAAGAGGAGTGACACTCTAACTTTCTATGATTTGAAACTCTCCTGTGAGTACAGTTTTAGATTCCGATGCTTCACTTCAGGGTTACTGTATCCCTTGGACATTCTTATTGACGATGAAACATAGAAATTGCATCCGAATTTAATACAAAAGTCACAATACCGACTTAGGTACAAGAGGAGTGACACTATAACTTTCTATGATTTGAAACTCTAATGTGAGTCCAGTTTTAGATTCCGATGCTTCACTTCAGGTTTACTGTATCCGTTGGACCTTCTTATAGACGATGAAACACAGAAATTGCATCCGAATTTAATACAAATGGCACAATGCCGTCTTAAGTACAAGAGCGCTGACACTATAACTTTCTATGATTTGAACATCTCCTGTGAGTCCAGTTTTAGATTCCGATGCTTCACTTCAGGTTTACTGTATCCCTTAGACGTTCTTATTGACGATGAAACACAAATATTGCATCCGAATTTAATACAAAAGGCACAATGGCGACTTCAGTACAAGAGGACTGACACTCTCACTTTCCATGATTTGAACCTCACCTATGAGTCCAGTTTTAGATTCCGATGCTTCACTTCAGGTTTACTGTATACCTTGCACCTTCTTATTTACGATGAGACACAGAAAATGCATCGGAATTTATTACGAATGGCACAATGCCGACTTAAGTACAAGAGGACTGACACTCTCACTTTCCATGATTTGAACCTCTCCTGTGAGTCCAGTTTTAGATTCCGATGCTTCACTTCAGGTTTACTGTATCCCTTGGACTTTCTTATTGACGATGAAACACAGAAATTGCATCCGAATTTAATACAAAAGGCACAATACCGTCTTAAGGACAACAGGAGTGAGTCCCTAACTTTCTATGATTTAAACTTCTCCTGTGAGTCCAGTTTTAGATTCCGATGCTTCACTTCAGATTTACTGTATACCTTGCACCTTCATATTGACGATGAAACACAGAGTTTGCATCCGAATTTAATACAAAAGGCACAATGCCGAATAAAGTACAAGAGCGCTGACACTATAACTTTCTATGATTTGAACATCTCCTGTGAGTCCAGTTTTAGATTCCGATGCTTCACTTCAGGTTTACTGTATCCCTTGGACCTTCTTATTGACGATGAAACACAGAAATTGCATCCGAATTTAATACAAAAGGCACAATGGCGACTTAAGTACAAGAGGACTGACACTCTCACACTCCATGATTTGAACCTCTCCTGTGAGACCAGTTTTGGATTCCGATGCTTCACTTCTGGTTTACTGAATCCCTTGGACCTTCTTATTGACGATGAAACACTGAAATTGAAACCGAAGTATATACAAATAGCATAATGTCGACTTCATTACAAGAGGACTGACACTCTCACTTTCTATGATTTGAACCTCTCCTGTGAGTCCAGTATTAGATTCCGATGCTTCACTACAGGTATACTGTATTCCTTGGACCTTCTTATTGACGATGAAACACAGAAATTGCATCCCATTTAATACAAATGGCACAATGACGACATAAGTACAAGAGGACTAACACTCTCACTTTCTATGATTTGAACCTCTCCTGTGAGTCCAGTTTTAGCTTCTGATGCTTCACTTCAGGTTTACTGTACACCTTGCTACTTCTTATTGACGATGAAACACAGAAATTGCATCGGAATTAAATTCAAAAAGCACAATGCCGACTTAAGTACAAGAGGACTAACACTCTAAATTTCTATGAATTGAACCTCTCCTGTGAGTCCAGTTTTAGATTCCGATGCTTCACCTCAGGTTTACTGTATCCCTTGGACCTTCTTATTGACGATGAGCCACAGAAATTGCATCCGAATCTAATACAAATGTCACAATGCCGACTTAAGTACAAAAAGGACTAACACTCTCACTTTCTTTGATTTGAACCTCTCCTGTGAGTCCAGTTTTAGATTCCGATGCTTCACTTCAGGTTTACTGTATACCTTGCACCTTCTTATTGACGATGGAACACAGAAATTGCTTCGGAATTAAATTGAAAAGGCACAATGCCGACTTAAGCACAAGAGGACTGACACTCTAATTTTCTATGATTTGAAGCTCTCCTGTGAGTCCAGTTTTAGATTCCGATGCTTCACTTCAGGTTTACTTTATCCCTTGGACCTCCTTATTGACGAGGAAACACAGATATTGCATCGGAATTTAATACAAAAGGCACAATACCGACTTAAGTACAAGAGGAGTGACTCTCTAACTTTCTATGATTTGAACCTCTCCTGTGAGTCCAGTTTTAGATTCCGAAGCTTCATTTCAGGGTTACTGTATCCCTTGGACATTCTTATTGACGATGAAACACAGAAATTGCATCCGAATTTAATACAAAAGTCACAATACCGACTTCGGTACAAGAGGAGTGACACTATAACTTTCTATGATTTGAAACTCTCCTGTGAGTCCAGTTTTAGATTCCGATGCTTCACTTCAGGTTTACTGTATCCGTTGGACCTTCTTATTGACGATGAAACACAGAGTTTGCATCCGAATTTAATAAAAAAGGCACAATGCCGAATAAAGTACGAGAGCGCTGACACTATAACTTTCTATGATTTGAACATCTCCTGCGAGTCCAGTTTTAGATTCCGATGCTTCACTTCAGGTTTACTGTATCCCTTGGACGTTCTTATTGACGATGAAACACAGAAATTGCATCCGAATTTAATACAAAAGGCACAATGGCGACTTAAGTACAGAGAGGACTGACACTCTCACTTTCCATGATTTGTACCTCACCTATGAGTCCAGTTTTAGATTCCGATGCTTCACTTCAGGTTTACTGTATCCCTTGGACGTTCTTATTGATGATGAAACACAGAAATTGCATCCGAATTTAATACAAAAGGCACAATGGCGACTTAAGTACAAGAGGACTGACACTCTCACTTTCCATGATTTGTACCTCACCTATGAGTCCAGTTTTAGATTCCGATGCTTCACTTCAGGTGTAGTGTTTACCATGCTATTTCTTATTGACGACGAAACACAGAAATTGCATCGGAATTAAATTCAAAAGACACAATGCCGACTTAAGTACAAGATTACTGACACTCTAACTTTCTATGAATTGAACCTCTCCTGTGAGTCCAGTTTTAGATTCCGATGCTTCACTTCAGGTTTACTGTATCCCTTGGACCGTCTTATTGACGATGAGCCACAGAAATTGCATCCAAATTTAATACAAATGGCACAATGCCGACGTAAGTACAAGAGGACTAACACTCTCACTTTCCATGATTTGAACCTCTCCTGTGAGTCCAGTTTTAGATTCCGATGCTTCACTTCAGGTTTACTGTATCCCTTGGACTTTCTTATTGACGATGAAACACAGAAATTGCATCCGAATTTAATACAAAAGGCACAATACCGACTTAAGGACAACAGGAGTGAGTCCCTAACTTTCTATGATTTAAACTTCTCCTGTGAGTCCAGTTTTAGATTCCGATGCTTCACTTCAGGTTTACTGTATACCTTGCACCTTCATATTGACGATGAAACACAGAGTTTGCATCCGAATTTAATACAAAAGGCACAATGCCGAATAAAGTACAAGAGCGCTGACACTATAACTTTCTATGATTTGAACATCTCCTGTGAGTCCAGTTTTAGATTCCGATGCTTCACTTCAGGTTTACTGTATCCCTTGGACCTTCTTATTGACGATGAAACACAGAAATTGCATCCGAATTTAATACAAAAGGCACAATGGCGACTTAAGTACAAGAGGACTGACACTCTCACACTCCATGATTTGAACCTCTCCTGTGAGTCCAGTTTTAGATTCCGAAGCTTCACTTCAGGTTTACTGTATACCTTGCACCTTCTTATTGACGATGAAACACAGAAATTGCATCGGAATTAAATTCAAAAGGCACAATGCCGACTTCAGTACAAGAGGACTGACACTCTCACTTTCTATGATTTGACCTCTCCTGTGAGTCCAGTTTTGGATTCCGATGCTTCACTTCTGGTTTACTGTATCCCTTGCACCTTCTTATTGACGATGCAACACTGAAATTGAATCCGAAGTATATACAAATGGCATAATGTCGACTTAATTACAAGAGGACTGACACTCTCACTTTCTATGATTTGAATATCTCCTGTGAGTCCAGTTTTAGATTCCGATGCTTCACTTCAGGTTTACTGTATTCCTTGCACCATCATATTGACGATGAAACACAGAAATTGCATCCGAATTTAATACAAATGATATAATGCCGACTTAATTATAAGAGGACTGACACTCTCACTTTCTATGATTTGAACCTCTCCTGTGAGTCCAGTTTTAGATTCCGATGCTTCACTTCAGGTGTACTGTTTACCTTGCTATTTCTTATTGACGACGAAACACAGAAATTGCATCGGAATTGAATTCAAAAGACACAATGCCGACTTAAGTACAAGAGGACTGACACTCTAACTTTCTATGAATTGAACCTCTCCTGTGAGTCCAGTTTTAGATTCCGATGCTTCACTTCAGGTTTACTGTATCCCTTGGACCTTTTTATTGACGATGAGCCACAGAAATTGCATCCGAATTTAATACAAATGGCACAATGCCGACGTAAGTACAAGAGGACTAACACTCTCACTTTCAATGATTTGAACCTCTCCTGTGAGTCCAGTTTTAGATTCCGATGCTTCACTTCAGGTTTACTGTATACCTTGCACCTTCGTATTGACGATGGAACACAGAAATTGCATCGGAATTAAATTCAAATGGCACAATGCCGACTTAAGCAGAAGAGGACTGACACTCTAACTTTCTATGATTTGAAATTTTCCTGTGAGTCCAGTTTTAGATTCCGATGCTTCACTTCAGGTTTACTGTATCCCTTGGACCTCCTTATTGACGATGAAACACAGATATGGCATCGGAATTTAATACAAAAGTCACAATACCGACTTAGGAACAAGAGGAGTGACACTATAACTTTCTGTGATTTGAAACTCTCCTGTGAGTCCAGTTTTATATTCCGATGCTTCACTTCAGGTTTACTGTATCCCTTGGACCTTCTTATTGACGATTAAACACAGAAATTGCATCCGAATTTAATACAAAAGGCAAAATGCCGACTTAAGTAAAAGAGGACTGACACTCCCACATTCTATGATTTTATCCTCTCCTGTGGGTCCAGTTTTAGATTCCGATGCTTCCCTTAAGGTATACTGTATCCCTTGGACCTTCTTATTGATGATGAAACACAGAAATTGCATCCGAATTTAATACAAAATGCACAATACCGACTTAAGTACAACAGGAGTGAGTCGCTAACTTTCTATGATTTGAACTTCTCCTGTGAGTTCAGTTTTAGATTCCGATGCTTCACTTCAGGTTTACGGTATACCTTGCTCCTTCATATTAACGATGAAACACAGAGTTTGCATCCGAATTTAATACAAAAGGCACAATGCCGAATAAAGTACAAGAGCGCTGACACTATAACTTTCTATGATTTGAACATCTCCTGTGAGTCCAGTTCTAGATTGCGATGCTTCACTTCAGGTTTTCTGTATCCCTTGGACCCTCTTATTGACGATGAAACACAGAAATTGCATCCGAATTTAATACAAAAGGCACAATGGCGACGTAAGTACAAGAGGACTGACACTCTCACTTTCAATGATTTGAACCTCTCCTGTGAGACCAGTTTTGGATTCCGATGCTTCACTTCTGGTTTACTGAATCCCTTGGACCTTCTTATTGACGATGAAACACTGAAATTGCATCCGAATTTAATACAAAAGGCACAATAAAGACTTAAGGACAACAGGAGTGAGTCCCTAACTTTCTATGATTTGAACTTCTCCTGTGAGTCCAGTTTTAGATTCCGATGCTTCACTACAGGTATACTGTATTCCTTGGACCTTCTTATTGACGATGAAACACAGAAATTGCATCCCATTTAATACAAATGGCACAATGACGACATAAGTACAAGAGGACTAACACTCTCACTTTCTATGATTTGAACCTCTCCTGTGAGTCCAGTTTTAGCTTCTGATGCTTCACTTCAGGTTTACTGTATACCTTGCTACTTCTTATTGACGATGAAACACAGATATTGCATCGGAATTAAATTCAAAAGGCACAATGCCGACTTAAGTACAAGAGGACTGACACTCTAACTTTCTATGAATTGAACCTCTCCTGTGAGTCCAGTTTTAGCTCCTGATGCTTCACTTCAGGTTTACTGTGTACCTTGCTACTTCTTATTGACGATGAAACACAGAAATTGCATCGGATTTAAATTCAAAAAGCACAATGCCGACTTAAGTACAAGAGGACTGACACTCTAAATTTCTATGAATTGAACCTCTCCTGTGAGTCCAGTTTTAGATTCCGATGCTTCACTTCAGGTTTACTGTATCCCTTGGACCTTCTTATTGACGATGAGCCACAGAAATTGCATCCGAATTTAATACAAATGTCACAATGCCGACTTAAGTACAAAAGGACTAACACTCTCACTTTCTTTGATTTGAACCTCTCCTGTGAGTCCAGTTTTAGATTCCGATGCTTCACTTCAGGTTTACTGTATACCTTGCACCTTCTTATTGACGATGGAACACAGAAATTGCTTCGGAATAAAATTGAAAAGGCACAATGCCGACTTAAGCACAAGAGGACTGACACTCTAATTTTCTATAATTTGAAGCTCTCCTGTGAGTCCAGTTTTAGATTCCGATGCTTCACTTCAGGTTTACTGTATCCCTTGGACCTCCTTATTGACGAGGAAACACAGATATTGCATCGGAATTTAATACAAAAGGCACAATACCGACTTAAGTACAAGAGGAGTGACACTATAACTTTCTATGATTTGAACCTCTCCTGTGAGTCCAGTTTTAGATTCCGATGCTTCACTTCAGGGTTACTGTATCCCTTGGACATTCTTATTGACGATGAAACACAGAAATTGCATCCGAATTTAATACAAAAGTCACAATACCGACTGAGGTACAAGAGGAGTGACCCAATAACTTTCTATGATTTGAAACTCTCCTGTGAGTCCAGTTTTAGATTCCGATGCTTCACTTCAGGTTTACTGTATCCGTTGGACCTTCTTATAGACGATGAAACACAGAAATTGCATCCGAATTTAATACAAATGGCACAATGCCGTCTTAAGTACAAGAGGACTGACACTCTCACTTTCTATGATTTGAACCCCTCCTGTAAGTCCAGTTTTAGATTCCGATGCTTCACTACAGGTTTTCTGTATCCATTGGACCTTCTTATTGACGATGAAACACAGAGTTTGCATCCGAATTTAATAAAAGAGGCCCAATGCCGAATAATGTACGAGAGCGCTGACACTATAACTTTCTATGATTTGAACATCTCCTGTGAGTCCAGTTTTAGATTCCGATGCTTCACTTCAGGTTTACTGTATCCCTTGGACGTTCTTATTGACGATGAAACACAGAAATTGCATCCGAATTTAATACAAAAGGCACAATGGCGACTTAAGTACAAGAGGACTGACACTCTCACTTTCCATGATTTGAATCTCACCTATGAGTCCAGTTTTAGATTCCGATGCTTCACTTGAGGTTTACTGTATACCATGCACCTTCTTATTTACGATGAGACATAGAAAATGCATCGGAATTTAATACGAATGGCACAATGCCGACTTAAGTGCAAGAGGACTGTCACTCTCACTTTCCATGATTTGAACCTCTCCTGTGAGTCCAGTTTTAGATTCCGATGCTTCACTTCAGGTTTACTGTATCCCTTGGACTTTCTTATTGACGATGAAACACAGAAATTGCATCCGAATTTAATACAAAAGGCACAATAAAGACTTAAGGACAACAGGAGTGAGTCCCTAACTTTCTATGATTTGAACTTCTCCTGTGAGTCCAGTTTTAGATTCCGATGCTTCACTTCAGGTTTACTGTATACCTTGCACCTTCATAATGACGATGAAACACAGAGTTTGCATCCGAATTTAATACAAAAGGCACAATGGCGACTTAAGTACAAGAGGGCTGACACTCTCACACTCCATGATTTGAACCTCTCCTGTGAGTCCAGTTTTAGATTCCGAAGCTTCACTTCAGGTTTACTGTATACCTTGCACCTTCTTATTGACGATGAAACACAGAAATTGCATCGGAATTAAATTCAAAAGGCACAATGCCGACTTCAGTACAAGAGGACTGACACTCTCACTTTCTATGATTTGACCTCTCCTGTGAGTCCAGTTTTGGATTCCGATGCTTCACTTCTGGTTTACTGTATCCCTTGGACCTTCTTATTGACGATGAAACACTGAAATTGAATCTGAAGTATATACAAATGGCATAATGTCGACTTAATTACAAGAGGACTGACACTCTCACTTTCTATGATTTGAATATCTCCTGTGAGTCCAGTTTTAGATTCCGATGATTCACTTCAGGTTTACTGTATTCCTTGCACCATCATATTGACGATGAAACACAGAAATTGCATCCGAATTTAATACAAATGATATAATGCCGACTTAATTATAAGAGGATTGACACTCTCACTTTCTATGATTTGAACCTCTCCTGTGAGTCCAGTTTTAGATTCCGATGCTTCACTTCAGGTGTACTGTTTACCTTGCTATTTCTTATTGACGACGAAACACAGAAATTGCATCGGAATTAAATTCAAAAGACACAATGCCGACTTAAGTACAAGAGGACTGACACTCTAACTTTCTATGAATTGAACCTCTCCTGTGAGTCCAGGTTAAGATTCCGATGCTTCACTTCAGGTTTACTGTATCCCTTGGACCGTCTTATTGACGATGAGCCACAGAAATTGCATCCAAATTTAATACAAATGGCACAATGCCGACGTAAGTACAAGAGGACTAACACTCTCACTTTCAATGATTTGAACCTCTCCTGTGAGTCCAGTTTTAGATTCCGATGCTTCACTTCAGGTTTACTGTATACCTTGCACCTTCTTACTGACGATGGAACACAGAAATTGCATCGGAATTAAATTCAAAAGGCACAATGCCGACTTAAGCAGAAGAGGACTGACACTCTAACTTTCTATGTTTTGAAGTTTTCCTGTGAGTCCAGTTTTAGATTCCGATGCTTCACTTCGGGTTTACTGTATCCCTTGGACCTCCTTATTGACGATGAAACACAGATATGGCATCGGAATTTAATACAAAAGTCACAATACCGACTTAGGTACAAGAGGAGTGACACTATAACTTTCTGTGATTTGAAACTCTCCTGTGAGTCCAGTTTTATATTCCGATGCTTCACTTCAGGTTTACTGTATCCCTTGGACCTTCTTATTGACGATTAAACACAGAAATTGCATCCGAATTTAATACAAAAGGCACAATGCCGACTTAAGTAAAAGAGGACTGACACTCCCACATTCTATGATTTGATCCTCTCCTGTGGGTAAAGTTTTAGATTCCGATGCTTCCCTTAAGGTATACTGTATCCCTTGGACCTTCTTATTGATGATGAAACCCTGAAATTGCATCCGAATTTAATACAAAAGGCACAATACCGACTTAAGTACAACAGGAGTGAGTCGCTAACTTTCTATGATTTGAACTTCTCCTGTGAGTCCAGTTTTAGATTCCGATGCTTCACTTCAGGTTTACTGTATACCTTGCACCTTCATATTGACGATGAAACACAGAGTTTGCATCCGAATTTAATACAAAAGGCACAATGCCGAATAAAGTACAAGAGCGCTGACACTATAACTTTCTATGATTTGAACATCTCCTGTGAGTCCAGTTTTAGATTCCGATGCTTCACTTCAGGTTTATTGTATCCCTTGGACCCTCTTATTGACGATGAAACACAGAAATTGCATCCGAATTTAATACAAAAGGCACAATGGCGACGTAAGTACAAGAGGACTGACACTCTCACTTTCAATGATTTGAACCTCTCCTGTGTGTCCAGTTTTGGATTCCGATGCTTCACTTCTGGTTTACTGAATCCCTTGGACCTTCTTATTGACGATGAAACACTGAAATTGAAACCGAAGTATATACAAATAGCATAATGTCGACTTCATTACAAGAGGACTGACACTCTCACTTTCTATGATTTGAACCTCTCCTGTGAGTCCAGTTTTAGATTCCGATGCTTCACTACAGGTATACTGCATTCCTTGGACCTTCTTATTGACGATGAAACACAGAAATTGCATCCGAATTTAAAACAAATGGCACAATGCCGTCTTAAGTACAAGAGGACTGACACTCTCACTTTCTATGATTTGAACCCCTCCTGTAAGTCCAGATTTAGATTCCGATGCTTCACTACAGGTTTTCTGTATCCATTGGACCTTCTTATTGACGATGAAACACAGAGTTTGCATCCGAATTTAATAAAAGAGGCACAATCCGAATAATGTACGAGAGCGCTGACACTATAACTTTCTATGATTTGAACATCTCCTGTGAGTCCAGTTTTAGATTCCGATGCTTCACTTCAGGTTTACTGTATCCCTTGGACGTTCTTATTGACGATGAAACACAGAAATTGCATCCGAATTTAATACAAAAGGCACAATGGCGACTTAAGTACAAGAGGACTGACACTCTCACTTTCCATGATTTGAACCTCACGTATGAGTCCAGTTTTAGATTCCGATGCTTCACTTCAGGTTTACTGTATACCATGCACCTTCTTATTTACGATGAGACATAGAAAATGCATCGGAATTTAATACGAATGGCACAATGCCGACTTAAGTACAAGAGGACTGACACTCTCACTTTCCATGATTTGAACCTCTCCTGTGAGTCCAGTTTTAGATTCCGATGCTTCACTTCAGGTTTACTGTATCCCTTGGACTTTCTTATTGACGATGAAACACAGAAATTGCATCCGAATTTAATACAAAAGGCACAGTACCGACTTAAGGACAACAGGAGTGAGTCCCTAACTTTCTATGATTTGAACTTCTCCTGTGAGTCCAGTTTTAGATTCCGATGCTTCACTTCAGGTTTACTGTATACCTTGCACCTTCATAATGACGATGAAACACAGAGTTTGCATCCGAATTTAATACAAAAGGCACAATGGCGACTTAAGTACAAGAGGGCTGACACTCTCACACTCCATGATTTGAACCTCTCCTGTGAGTCCAGTTTTAGATTCCGAAGCTTCACTTCAGGTTTACTGTATACCTTGCACCTTCTTATTGACGATGAAACACAGAAATTGAATCGGAATGAAATTCAAAAGGCACAATGCCGACTTCAGTACAAGAGGACTGACACTCTCACTTTCTATGATTTGACCTCTCCTGTGAGTCCAGTTTTGGATTCCGATGCTTCACTTCTGGTTTACTGTATCCCTTGGACCTTCTTATTGACGATGAAACACTGAAATTGAATCCGAAGTATATACAAATGGCATAATGTCGACTTAATTACAAGAGGACTGACACTCTCACTTTCTATGATTTGAATATCTCCTGTGAGTCCAGTTTTAGATTCCGATGATTCACTTCAGGTTTACTGTATTCCTTGCACCATCATATTGACGATGAAACACAGAAATTGCATCCGAATTTAATACAAATGACATAATGCCGACTTAATTATAAGAGGATTGACACTCTCACTTTCTATGATTTGAACCTCTCCTGTGAGTCCAGTTTTAGATTCCGATGCTTCACTTCAGGTGTACTGTTTACCTTGCTATTTCTTATTGACGACGAAACACAGAAATTGCATCGGAATTAAATTCAAAAGACACAATGCCGACTTAAGTACAAGAGGACTGACACTCTAACTTTCTATGAATTGAACCTCTCCTGTGAGTCCAGGTTTAGATTCCGATGCTTCACTTCAGGTTTACTGTATCCCTTGGACCGTCTTATTGACGATGAGCCACAGAAATTGCATCCAAATTTAATACAAATGGCACAATGCCGACGTAAGTACAAGAGGACTAACACTCTCACTTTCAATGATTTGAACCTCTCCTGTGAGTCCAGTTTTAGATTCCGATGCTTCACTTCAGGTTTACTGTATACCTTGCACCTTCTTATTGACGATGGAACACAGAAATTGCATCGGAATTAAATTCAAAAGGCACAATGCCGACTTAAGCAGAAGAGGACTGACACTCTAACTTTCTATGTTTTGAAGTTTTCCTGTGAGTCCAGTTTTAGATTCCGATGCTTCACTTCGGGTTTACTGTATCCCTTGGACCTCCTTATTGACGATGAAACACAGATATGGCATCGGAATTTAATACAAAAGTCACAATACCGACTTAGGTACAAGAGGAGTGACACTATAACTTTCTGTGATTTGAAACTCTCCTGTGAGTCCAGTTTTATATTCCGATGCTTCACTTCAGGTTTACTGTATCCCTTGGACCTTCTTATTGACGATTAAACACAGAAATTGCATCCGAATTTAATACAAAAGGCACAATGCCGACTTAAGTAAAAGAGGACTGACACTCCCACATTCTATGATTTGATCCTCTCCTGTGGGTCCAGTTTTAGATTCCGATGCTTCCCTTAAGGTATACTGTATCCCTTGGACCTTCTTATTGATGATGAAACCCTGAAATTGCATCCGAATTTAATACAAAAGGCACAATACCGACTTAAGTACAACAGGAGTGAGTCGCTAACTTTCTATGATTTGAACTTCTCCTGTGAGTCCAGTTTTAGATTCCGATGCTTCACTTCAGGTTTACTGTATACCTTGCACCTTCATATTGACGATGAAACACAGAGTTTGCATCCGAATTTAATACAAAAGGCACAATGCCGAATAAAGTACAAGAGCGCTGACACTATAACTTTCTATGATTTGAACATCTCCTGTGAGTCCAGTTTTAGATTCCGATGCTTCACTTCAGGTTTATTGTATCCCTTGGACCCTCTTATTGACGATGAAACACAGAAATTGCATCCGAATTTAATACAAAAGGCACAATGGCGACGTAAGTACAAGAGGTCTGACACTCTCACTTTCAATGATTTGAACCTCTCCTGTGTGTCCAGTTTTGGATTCCGATGCTTCACTTCTGGTTTACTGAATCCCTTGGACCTTCTTATTGACGATGAAACACTGAAATTGAAACCGAAGTATATACAAATAGCATAATGTCGACTTCATTACAAGAGGACTGACACTCTCACTTTCTATGATTTGAACCTCTCCTGTGAGTCCAGTTTTAGATTCCGATGCTTCACTACAGGTATACTGCATTCCTTGGACCTTCTTATTGACGATGAAACACAGAAATTGCATCCGATTTAATACAAATGGCACAATGACGACATAAGTACAAGAGGACTAACACTCTCACTTTCTATGATTTGAACCTCTCCTGTGAGTCCAGTTTTAGCTTCTGATGCTTCACTTCAGGTTTACTGTATACCTTGCTACTTCTTATTGACGATGAAACACAGATATTGCATCGGAATTAAATTCAAAGGGCACAATGCCGACTTAAGTACAAGAGGACTGACACTCTAACTTTCTATGAATTGAACCTCTCCTGTGAGTCCAGTTTTACATTCCGATGCTTCACTTCAGGTTTACTGTATCCCTTGGACCTTCTTATTGACGATGAGCCACAGAAATTGCATCCGAATTTAATACAAATGGCACAATGCCGACTTAAGTACAAAAGGACTAACACTCTCACTTTCTTTGATTTGATCCTCTCCTGTGAGTCCAGTTTTAGATTCCGATGCTTCACTTCAGGTTTACTGTATACCTTGCACCTTTTTATTGACCATGGAACACAGAAATTGCTTCGGAATTAAATTGAAAAGGCACAATGCCGACTTAAGCACAAGAGGACTGACACTCTAATTTTCTATGATTTGAAGCTCTCCTGTGAGTCGAGTTTTAGATTCCGATGCTTCACTTCAGGTTTACTGTATCCTTTGGACCTCCTTATTAACGAGGAAACACAGATATTGCATCGGAATTTAATACAAAAGGCACAATACCGACTTAAGTACAACAGGAGTGACACTCTAATTTTCTATGATTTGAACCTCTCCTGTGAGTCCAGTTTTAGATTCCGATGCTTCACTTCAGGGTTACTGTATCCCTTGGACATTCTTATTGACGATGATACACAGTAATTGCATCCGAATTTAATACAAAAGTCACAATACCGACTTAGGTACAAGAGGAGTGACTCTATAACTTTCTACGATTTGAAACTCTCCTGTGAGTCCAGTTTTAGATTCCGATGCTTCACTTCAGGTTTGCTGTATCCGTTGGACCTTCTTATAGACGATGAAACACAGAAATTGCATCCGAATTTAATACAAATGGCACAATGCCGTCTTAAGTACAAGAGGACTGACAGTCTCACTTTCTATGATTTGAACCCCTCCTGTAAGTCCAGTTTTAGATTCCGATGCTTCACTACAGGTTTTCTGTATCCATTGGACCTTCTTATTGACGATGAAACACAGAGTTTGCATCCGAATTTAATAAAAAAGGCACAATGCCGAATAAAGTACAAGAGCGCTGACACTATAACTTTCTATGATTTGAACATCTCCTGTGAGTCCAGTTTTAGATTCCGATGCTTCACTTCAGGCTTACTGTATCCCTTGGACCTTCTTATTGACGATGAAACACAGAAATTGCATCCGAATTTAATACAAAAGGCACAATGGCGACTTAAGTACAAGAGGACTGACACTCTCACTTTCCATGATTTGAAGCTCACCTATGAGTCCAGTTTTAGATTCCGATGCTTCACTTCAGGTTTACTGTATACCTTGCACCTTCTTATTTACGATGAGACACAGAAAATGCATCGGAATTTAATACGAATGGCACAATGCCGACTTAAGTACAAGAGGACTGACACTCTCACTTTCCATGATTTGAACCTCTCCTGTGAGTCCAGTTTTAGATTCCGATGCTTCACTTCAGGTTTACTGTATCCCTTGGACTTTCTTATAGACGATGAAACACAGAAATTGCATCCGAATTTAATACAAAAGGCACAATACCGACTTAAGGACAACAGGAGTGAGTCGCTAACTTTCTATGATTTGAACTTCTCCTGTGAGTCCAGTTTTAGATTCCGATGCTTCACTTCAGGTTTACTGTATACCTTGCACCTTCATATTGACGATGAAACACAGAGTTTGCATCCGAATATAATACAAAAGGCACAATGCCGTCTTAAGTACAAGAGGACTGACACTCTCACTTTCAATGATTTGAACCCCTCCTGTAAGTCCAGTTTTAGATTCCGATGCTTCACTACAGGTTTTCTGAATCCATTGGACCTTCTTATTGACGATGAAACACAGAAATTGCATCCGAAATTAATACAAAAGCACAATGGCGACTTAAGTACAAGAGGACTGACACTCTCACTTTCCATGATTTGAACCTCTCCTATGAGTCCAGTTTTAGATTTCGATGCTTCACTTCAGGTTTACTGTATACCTTGCACCATCTTATTTACGATGAGACAAAGATATTGCATCGGAATTTAATACGAATGGCACAATGCCGACTTAAGTACAAGAGGACTGACACTCTCACTTTCCATGATTTGAACCTCTCCTGTGAGTCCAGTTTGGATTCCGATCCTTCCCTTCAGGTTTACTGTATCCCTTGGACCTTCTTATTGACGATGAAACACAGAAATTACATCCGAATTTAATACAAAACGCACAATACCGACTTAAGTACAACAGGAGTGAGTCGCTAACTTTCTATGATTTGAATTTCTCCTGTGAGTCCAGTTTTAGATTCCAATGCTTCACTTCAGGTTTACTGAATTCCTTGCACCTTCAGATTGACGATGAAACACAGAAATTGCATCCGAATTTAATACAAATGATATAATGCCGACTTAATTAAAAGAGGACTGACACTCTCACTTTCTATCATTTGAACCTCTCCTGTGAGTCCAGTTTTAGATTCCGATGCTTCACTTCAGGTGTAATGTATACTTTGCTATTTCTTATTGACGATGAAACACAGAAATTGCATCGGAATTAAATTCCAAAGACACAATGCCGACCTAAGTACAAGAGGACTGACACTCTCACTTTCTATGATTTGAACCTCTCCTGTGAGTCCAGTTTTAGATTCCGATGCTTCACTTCAGGTTAACTGTATACCTTGCACCTTCTTATTGACGATGGAACACAGAAATTGCATCCGCATTAAATTCAAAAGGCACAATGGCGACTTAAGCACAAGAGGACTGACACTCTATTTTGCTATGATTTGAAGCTCTCCTGTGAGTCCAGTTTTAGATTCCGATGCTTCACATCAGGTTTACTGTATCCCTTGACCTCCTTATTGACGATGAAACACAGATATTGCATCGGAATTTAATACAAAAGGCACAATACCGACTTAAGTACAAGAGGAGTGACACTCTAACTTTCTATGATTTGAACCTCTCCTGTGAGTCCAGTTTTAGATTCCGATGCTTCACTTCAGGTTTACTGTATCCCTTGGACATTCTTATTGACGATGAAACACAGAAATTGCATCCGAATGTAATACAAAAGTCACAATACCGACTTAGGTACAAGAGGAGTGGCACTATAACTCTCTGTGATTTGAAACTCTCCTGTGAGTCCAGTTTTAGATTCCGATGCTTCACTTCAGGTTTACTGTATCCCTTGGACCTTCTTATAGACGATGAAACACAGAAATTGCATCCGAATTTAATACTAATGGCTCAATGCCGTCTTAAGTACAAGAGGACTGACACTCTCACTTTCTATGATTTGAACCACTCCTGTAAGTCCAGTTTTAGATTCCGATGCTTCACTACAGGTTTACTGTATCCATTGGACCTTCTTATTGACGATGAAACACAGAGTTTGCATCCGAATTTAATACAAAAGGCACAATGCCGGATAAAGTACAAGAGGGCTGACACTCTAACTTTCTATGATTTGAACATCTCCCGTGAGTCCAGTTTTAGATTCCGATGCTTCACGTCAGGTTTACTGTATCCCGTGGATCTTCTTATTGACGATGAGCTACAGATATTGCATCCGAATTTAATACAAATGGCACAATGCCGACGTAAGTACAAGAGGACTAACACTCTCACTTTCTATGATTTGAACCTCTCCTGTGAGTCCAGTCTTAGATTCCGATGCTTCACTTCAGGTTAACTGTATACCTTGCACCTTCTTATTGACGATGGAACACAGAAATTGCATCCGCATTAAATTCAAAAGGCACAATGGCGACTTAAGCACAAGAGGACTGACACTCTACTTTGCTATGATTTGAAGCTCTCCTGTGAGTCCAGTTTTAGATTCCGATGCTTCACATCAGGTTTACTGTATCCCTTGACCTCCTTATTGACGATGAAACACAGATATTGCATCGGAATTTAATACAAAAGGCACAATACCGACTTAAGTACAAGAGGAGTGACACTCTAACTTTCTATGATTTGAACCTCTCCTGTGAGTCCAGTTTTAGATTCCGATGCTTCACTTCAGGTTTACTGTATCCCTTGGACATTCTTATTGACGATGAAACACAGAAATTGCATCCGAATTTAATACAAAAGTCACAATACCTACTTAGGTACAAGAGGAGTGGCACTATAACTTTCTGTGATTTGAAACTCTCCTGTGAGTCCAGTTTTAGATTCCGATGCTTCACTTCAGGTTTACTGTATCCCTTGGACCTTCTTATAGACGATGAAACACAGAAATTGCATCCGAATTTAATACAAATGGCTCAATGCCGTCTTAAGTACAAGAGGACTGACACTCTCACTTTCTATGATTTGAACCACTCCTGTAAGTCCAGTTTTAGATTCCGATGCTTCACTACAGGTTTACTGTATCCATTGGACCTTCTTATTGACGATGAAACACAGAGTTTGCATCCGAATTTAATACAAAAGGCACAATGCCGGATAAAGTACAAGAGGGCTGACACTCTAACTTTCTATGATTTGAACATCTCCTGTGAGTCCAGTTTTAGATTCCGATGCTTCACGTCAGGTTTACTGTATCCCGTGGATCTTCTTATTGACGATGAAACACAGAAATTGCATCCGAATTTAATACAAAAGGCACAATGGCGACTTAAGTGCAAGAGGACTGACACTCCCACTTTCCATGATTTTAACCTCTTCTATGAGTCCAGTTTTAGATTCCGATGCTTCACTTCAGGTTTACTGTATCCCTTGGACGTTCTTATTGACGATGAGCCACAGAAATTGCATCCGAATTTAATACAAATGGCACAATGCCGACTTAAGTACAAGAGGACTAACACTCTCACTTTCTATGATTTGAACCTCTCCTGTGAGTCCAGTTTTAGATTCCGATGCTTCACTTCAGGTTTACTGTATACCTTGTAACTTCTTATTGACGATGGAACACAGAAATTGCATCGGAATTAAATTCAAAAGGCACAATGCCGACTTAAGCACAAGAGGACTGACACTCTAACTTTCTATGATTTGAAGCTCTCCTGTGACTCCAGTTTTGGATTCCGATGCTTCACTTCAGGTTTACTGTATCCCTTGGACCTCCTTATTGACGATGAAACACAGATATTGCATCGGAATTTAATACAAAAGGCACAATACCGACTTAAGTACAACAGGAGTGACACTCTAACTTTCTATGATTTGAACCTCTCCTGTTAGTCCAGTTTTAGATTCCGATGCTTCACTTCAGGTTTACTGTATCCCTTGGACATTCTTATTGACGATGAAACACAGAAATTGAATCCGAATTTAATACAAAAGTCACAATACCGACTTAGGTACAAGAGGAGTGACACTATAACTTTCTATGATTTAAAACGCTCCTGTGAGTCCAGTTTTAGATTCCGATGCTTCACTTCAGGTTTACTGAATTCCTTGCACCTTCATATTGACGATGAAACACAGAAATTGCATCCGAATTTAATGCAAATGATATAATGCCGACTTAATTATAAGAGGACTGACACTCTCACTTTCTATCATTTGAACCTCTCCTGTGAGTCCAGTTTTAGATTCCGATGCTTCACTTCAGGTGTACTGTATACCTGGCTATTTCTTATTGACGATGAAACACAGAAATTGCATCGGAATTAAATTCAAAAGACACAATGCCGACTTAAGTACAAGAGGACTGACACTCTAACTTTCTATGAATTGAACCTCTCCTGTGAGTCCAGTTTTAGATTCCGATGCTTCACTTCAGGTTTACTGTATCCCTTGGACCTTCTTATTGACGATGAGCCACAGATATTGCTTCCGAATTTAATACAAGTGGCACAATGCCGACGTAAGTACAAGAGGAGTAACACTCTCACTTTCTATGATTTGAACCTCTCCTGTGAGTCCAGTTTCAGATTCCGATGCTTCACTTCAGGTTTACTGTATACCTTGCACCTTCTTATTGACGATGGAACACAGAAATTGCATCCGAATTAAATTCAAAAGGCACAATGCCGACTTAAGCACAAGAGGACTGACACTCTATTTTTCTATGATTTGAAGCTCTCCTGTGAGTCCAGTTTTAGATTCCGATGCTTCACATCAGGTTTACTGTATCCCTTGACCTCCTTATTGACGATGAAACACAGATATTGCATCGGAATTTATTACAAAAGGCACAATACCGACTTAAGTACAAGAGGCGTGACACTCTAACTTTCTGTGATTTGAACCACTCCTGTGAGTCCAGTTTTAGATTCCGATGCTTCACTTCAGGTTTACTATATCCCTTGGACATTCTTATTGACGATGAAACACAGAAACTGCATCCGAATTTAATACAAAAGTCACAATACCGACTTAGGTACAAGAGGAGTGACACTATAACTTTCTGTGATTTGAACCTCTCCTGTGAGTCCAGTTTTAGATTCCGATGCTTCACTTCAGGTTTACTGTATCCCTTGGACCTTCTTATAGACGATGAAACACAGAAATTGCATCCGAATTTAATACAAATGGCTCAATGCCGTCTTAAATACAAGAGGACTGACACTCTCACTTTCTATGATTTGAACCACTCCTGTAAGTCCAGTTTTAGATTCCGATGCTTCACTACAGGTTTACTGTATCCATTGGACCTTCTTATTGACGATGAAACACAGAGTTTGCATCCGAATTTAATACAAAAGGCACAATGCCGGATAAAGTACAAGAGGGCTGACACTCTAACTTTCTATGATTTGAACATCTCCTGTGAGTCCAGTTTTAGATTCCGATGCTTCACTTCAGGTTTACTGTATCCCGTGGATCTTCTTATAGACGATGAAACACAGAAATTGCATCCGAATTTAATACAAAAGGCACAATGGCGACTTAAGTACAAGAGGACTGACACTCCCACTTTCCATGATTTTAACCTCTCCTATGAGTCCAGTTTTAGATTCCGATCCTTCACTTCAGGTTTACTGTATACCTTGCACCTTCTTATTGACGATGAGACACAGAAATTGCATCCGAATTTAATACGAATGGCACAATGCCGACTTAAGTACAAGAGGACTGACACTCGCACTTTCCATGATTTGAACCTCTCCTATGAGTCCAGTTTTAGATTTCGATGCTCCACTTCAGGTTTACTGTATACCTTGCACCTTCTTATTGACGATGAGACACAGAAATTGCATCGGAATTTAATACGAATGGCACAATGCCGACTTAAGTACAAGAGGACTGACACTCTCACTTTCTATGATTTGAATCTCTCCTGTGAGTCCAGTTTTAGATTCCGATGCTTCACTTCAGGTTTACTGTGTACCTTGCAGCTTCTTATTGACGATGAGACACAGGAATTGCATCGGAATTTAATACAAATGGCACAATGCCGACTTAAGTACAAGAGGACTGACACTCTCACTTTCCATGATTTGCACCTCTCCTGTGAGTCCAGTTTTCGATTCTGATACCTTACTTCAGGTTTACTGTATACCTTGCACCTTCTTATTGACGATGAAACACAGAAATTGCATCGGAGTTAAATTCAAAAGTCACAAAGCCGACTTAAGTACAAGAGGACTGACACTCTCACTTTCTATGATTTGAGCCTCTCCTGTGAGTCCAGTTTTAGAATCCGATGCTTCACTTCAGGTTTACTGTATACATTGCACCTTCATATTGACGATGAAACACAGAAATTGCATCCAAATTTAATACGAAAGGCAAATACCGACTTAAGTACAAGAGGACTGACACTCTAACGCTCTATCTCTCTATGATTTGAACCTCTCCTGTGAGTCCCGTTTAGGATTCCGATGCTTCACTTCCGGTTTACTGTTTCCCTTGGACCTTCTTATTGACGATGAAACACAGAAATTGCATCCAATTTTAATAGAAATGGCACAATGCCGACTCAAGTACAAGAGGACTGACACTCTCACTTTCTATGATTTGAACCTCACCTGTGAGTCCAGTTTTAGATTCCGATGCATCACCTCAGGTTCGCTGTATACCTTGCACCTTCTTATTAACGATGAGACACAGAAATTGCATCGGAATTTAAGACAAACGGGACAATGCCGACTTAAGTACAAGAGGACTGACACTCTCACAAACTATGATTTGAACATCTCCTGTGAGTCCAGTTTTAGATTCCGATGCATCACTTCAGGTTTACTGTATACCTTGCACCTTCTTATTGACGATGAGACACAGAAACTGCATCGGAATATAAGCCAAAAGGCACAATGCCAACTTAAGGACAAGAGGACTGACACACTCACTTTCTATGATTTGAACCTCTCCTGTGAGTCCAGTTTTAGATTCCGATGCGTCATTTCAGGTTTACTGTATTCCTTGGTCCTTCTTATTGACGATGAAACACAGAAATTGCATCGGAATTAAATTCAAAAGGCACAAAGCCGACTTAAGTACAAGAAGACTGACACTCTCACATTCCATGATTTGAACCTCCCCTGTGAGTCCAGTTTTTAGATTCCGAAGCTTCACTTCACGTTTACTGTATCCCTTGGACCTTCTTATTGACGATGAAACACAGTAATTGCATCCGAAGTTAATACAAATGGCACAATGCCGACTTAAGTACTAGAGGATTGACACTCTCACTTTCTATGATTTGAACCTCTCCTGTGAGTCCAGTTTTGAATTCCGATGCTTCACTTCAGCTTTACTGTATACCTTGCACCTTCTTATTGACGATGAAACACAGAAATTGCATCCGAATTTAATACAAAGGGCACAATGCCAACTTAAGTACAAGAGGACTGACACTCTAACGCCGAACCCTCTATGATTTGAACCTCTCCTGTGAGTCCAGTTTAGGATTCCGATGGTTCACTTCAGGTTTACTGTATCCCTTGGACCTTCTTGTTGACGATGAAACACAGAAATTGAATCCGAATTTAATACAAATGGCACAATGTCGACTTAAGTACTAGAGGACTGACACTCTTACTTTCTATGATTTGAACCTCTCCTGTGAGTCCAGTTATAGCTTCCGATGCTTCACTTCAGGTTTACTGTATACCTTGCACCTTCATATTGACGATGAAACACAGAACTTGCATCCGAATTTAATACAAAAGGCACAATGCCGACTTAGGTACAAGAGGACTGACACTCTAACGCTCTAACTCTCTATGATTTGAACCTCTCCTGTGAGTCCAGTTTAGGATTCCGATGCTTCACTTCCGGTTTACTGTATCCCTTGGACCTTCTTATTGACGAAGAAACACAGAAATTGCATCCAAATTTAATAGAAATGGCACAATGCCGACTTATTTACAAGAGGACTGAAACGCTCACTTTCTATGATTTGAACCTCTCCAGTGAGTCCAGTTTTAGATTCCGATGCTTCACTTCAGGTTTACTGTATACCTTGCACTTTCTTATTGACGATGAGAAACAGAAATTGCATCGGAATTTAATTCAAAAGGCACAATGCCGACTTAAGTACAAGAGGACTGACACTCTCACTTTCTATGATTTGAACCTCACCTGTGAGTCCAGTTTTAGATTCCGATGCTTCACTTCAGGTTTACTGTATACCTTGCACCATCTTAATGACGAAGAAACACAGAAATTGCATCCGAATTTGATACAAAAGCACAATACCGACGTGAGTACAAGAGAAGTGAGTCTCTAACTTTCTATGCATTGAACTTCTCCTGTGAGTCCAGTTTTAGATTCCGATGCTTCACTTCAGGTTTACTGTATACCTTGCACCGTCTTATTGACGATGAAACACAGAGATTGCATCGGTATTAAATTCAAAAGGCACAATGCCGACTTAAGTACAAGAGGACTGACACACTCACTTTCTATGATTTGAACCACACCTGTGAGTCCAGTTTTAGATTCCGATGCTTCACTTCAGGTTTACTGTATCCCTTGGACTTTCTTATTGACGATGAAACACAGAAATTGCATCCGAATTTAATACAAATGGCACAATGCCGACTTAAGTACAAGAGGACTGACACTCTCACTTTCTATGATTTGAACCTCTCCTGTGAGTCCAGTTTTAGATTCCGATGCTTCACGTCAGGTTTACTGTATTCCTTGGACCTTCTTATTGACGATGAAACACAGAAATTGCATCCGAGTGTAATACAAATGGCACAATGCCGATTTAAGTACAAGGGGACTGACACTCTCTCATTCTATGATTTGAACCTCTCCTGTGAGTCCAGTTTTTGATTGCGATGCTTCACTTCAGTTTTACTGTATACCTAGCACCTTCTTATTGACGATGAAACACAGAAATTGCATCCGAATTTAATACAAAAGGCTCAATGCCAACTTAAGTACAAGAGGACTGACACTCTAACGCTCTAACCCTCTATGATTTGAACCTCTCCTGTGAGTCCAGTTTAGGATTCCGTTGCTTCACTTCCGGTTTACTGTATCCCTTGGACCTTCTTGTTGACGAAGAAACACAGAAATTGAATCCGAATTTAATACAAATGGCACAATGTCGACTTAAGTACTAGAGGACTGACACTCTTACTTTCTATGATTTGAACCTCTCCTGTGAGTCCAGTTTTAGATTCCGATGCTCACTTCAGGTTTACTGTATACCTCGCACCGTCTTATTGACGATGAGAAACAGAAATTGCATCGGAATTTAATTCAAAAGGCACAATGCCGACTTAAGTACAAGAGGACTGACACTCTCACTTTCTATGATTTGAACCTCACCTGTGAGTCCTCCTGTGAGTTGCACCTTCATATTGACGATGAAACACAGAACTTGCATCCGAATTTAATACAAAAGGCACAATGCCGACTTAGGTACAAGAGGACTGACACTCTAACGCTCTAACTCTCTATGATTTGAACCTCTCCTGTGAGTCCAGTTTAGGATTCCGTTGCTTAACTTCCGGTTTACTGTATCCCTTGGACCTTCTTATTGACGATGAAACACAGAAATTGCATCCAAATTTAATAGAAATGGCACAATGCCGACTTAAGTACAAGAGGACTGACACACTCACTTTCTATGATTTGAACCTCTCCAGTGAGTCCAGTTTTAGATTCCGATGCTTCACTCCAGGTTTACTGTATCGCTTGGACCTTCTTATTGACGATGAAACAGAGAAATTGCATCCGAATTTAATACAAATGGCACAATGCCGACTTAAGTACAAGAGGACTGACACTCTCACTTTCTATGATTTGAACCTCTCCTGTGAGTCCAGTTTTAGATTCCGATGCTTCACGTCAGGTTTACTGTATTCCTTGGACCTTCTTATTGACGATGAAACACAGAAATTGCATCCGAGTGTAATACAAATGGCACAATGCCGATTTAAGTACAAGAGGACTGACACTCTCTCATTCTATGATTTGAACCTCTCCTGTGAGTCCAGTTTTGAATTCCGATGCTTCACTTCAGGTTTACTGTATACCTTGCACCTTCTTATTGACGATGAGACACAGAAATTGCATCGGAATTTAATTCAAAAGGCACAATGCCGACTTAAGTATAAGAGGACTGACACTCTAACTTTCTATGATTTGAACCTCTCCTGCGAGTCCAGTTTTAGAATCCAATGCTTCAATTCAGGTTTACTGTATCCCTTGGACCTTCTTATTGACGATGAAACACAGAAATTGCATCCGAAGTTAATACTAATGGCATAATGCCGACTTAAGTACTAGAGGATTGACACTCTCACTTTCTATGATTTGAACCTCTCCTGTGAGTCCAGTTTTTGATTGCGATGCTTCACTTCAGTTTTACTCTATACCTTGCCCCTTCATATTGACGATGAAACACAGAAATTGCATCCGAATTTAATTCAAAAGGCACAGTGCCAACTTAAGTACTAGAGGACTGACACTCTAACGCTCTAACTCTCTATGATTTGAACCTCTCCTGTGAGTCCAGTTTAGGATTCCGTTGCTTCACTTCCGGTTTACTGTATCCCTTGGACCTTCTTATTGACGATGAAACACAGAAATTGCATCCAAATTTAATAGAAATAACACAATGCCGACTTAAGTACAAGAGGACTGACACACTCACTTTCTATGATTTGAACCTCTCCAGTGAGACCAGTTTTAGATTCCGATGCTTCACATCAGGTTTACGGTATACCTTGCACCTTCTTATTGACGATGAGACACAGAAATTGCATCGGAATTTAATTCAAAAGGCACAATGCCGACTTAAGTACAAGAGGACTGACACTCTCACTTTCTATGATTTGAACCTCACCTGTGAGTCCAGTTTTAGATTCCGTTGCTTCACTTCAGGTTTACTGTATACCTTGCACCTTCTTAATGACGAAGAAACACAGAAATTGCATCCGAATTTGATACAAAAGCACAATACCGACGTGAGTACAAGAGAAGTGAGTCTCTAACTTTCCATGATTTGAACTTCTCCTGTGAGTCCAGTTTTAGATTCCGATACTTCACTTCAGGTTTACTGTATACCTTGCACCGTCTTATTGACGATGAAACACAGAGATTGCATCGTTATTAAATTCAAAAGGCACAATGCCGACTTAAGTACAAGAGGACTGTCACTCACTTTCTATGATTTGAACCTCTCCTGTGAGTCCAGTTTTAGATTCCGATGCTTCACTTCAGGTTTACTGTATCCCTTGGACCTTCTTATTGACGATGAAACACAGAAATTGCATCCGAATTTAATACAAATGGCACAATGCCGACTTAAGTACAAGAGGACTGACACTCTCAATTTCTATGATTTGAACCTCTCCTGTGAGTCCAGTTTTAGATTCCGATGCTTCACGTCAGGTTTACTGTTTTCCTTGGACCTTCTTATTGACGATGAAACACAGAAATTGCATCCGAGTGTAATACAAATGGCACAATGCCGATTTAAGTACAAGAGGACTGACACTCTCTCATTCTATGATTTAAACCTCTCCTGTGAGTCCAGTTTTCAATTCCGATGCTTCACTTCAGCTTTACTGTATACCTTGCACCTTCTTATTGACAATGAGACATAGATATTGCATCGGAATTTAAGACAAAAGGCACAAAACCGACTTAAGTACAAGAGGAGTGACACTCTCACTTTCTACGATTTGAACTTCTCCTGTGAGTCCAGTTTTAGATTCCGATGCTTCACTTCTGGTGTACTGTATCGCTTGGACCTTCTTATTGACGATGAAACAAAGAAATTGCATCGGAATTTAATACAAAAGGCACAATACCGACTTAAGTACAAGAGGACTGACACGCTAACGCTCTTACTCTCTATGCTTTGAACCTCTTCTGTGAGTCCAGTTTTGGATTCCGATGCTTCACTTCAGGTTTACCGTAACCCTTGAACCTTCTTATTGAAGATGAAACACAGAAATTGCTTCCCAATTTAATACAAATGGCACAATACCGACTTTGGTACAAATGGACTGACACTCTCACTTTCTATGATCTGAACCTCTCCTGTGAGCCCAGTTTTAGATTCCGATGCTTCACTTCATGTTTACTGTATACCATGCACCTTCTTATTGACGATGGAACTCAGAAATTGCATCGGAATTAAATTCAAAAGGCACAATGCCGACATAAGTACAAGAGGACTGACACTCTAACTTTCTATGATTTGTAACTCTCCTGTGAGTCCAGTTTTAGCATCCGATGCTTCACTTCAGGTTTACTGTATCCATTGGACCTTCTTATTGACGATGAAACACAGAAATTGCATCCGAATTTAATACAAATGGCACAATGCCGACTTAAGTACTAGAGGACTGACTCTCTTACTCTCTATGATTTGAACCTCCCCTGTGAGTCCAGTTTTAGATTCCGATGCTTCACTTCAGGTTTACTGTATACCTTGCACCTTCATATTGACGATGAAACACAGAAATTGCATCCGAATTTAATACAAAAGGCACAATTCCGACTTAAGTACAAGAGGACTGACACTCTAACGCTCTAACTCTCTAAGATTTGAACCTCTCCTGTGAGTCCAGTTTAGGATTCCGATGCTTCACTTCCGGTTTACTGTATCCCTTGGACCTTCTTATTGACGAAGAAACACAGATATTGCATCCAAATTTAATAGAAATGGCACAATGCCGACATATTTACAAGAGGACTGAAACACTCACTTTCTATGATTTGAACCTCTCCAGTGAGTCCAGTTTTAGATTCCGATGCTTCACTTCAGGTTTACAGTATACCTTGCACTTTCTTATTGACGATGAGAAACAGAAATTGCATCGGAATTTAATTCAAAAGGCACAATGCCGACTTAAGTACAAGAGGACTGACACTCTCACTTTCTATGATTTGAACCTCACCTGTGAGTCCAGTTTTAGATTCCGATGCTTCACTTCAGGTTTACTGTATACCTTGCACCATCTTAATGACGAAGAAACACAGAAAATGCATCCGAATTTGATACAAAAGCACAATACCGACGTGAGTACAAGAGAAGAGAGTCTCTAACTTTCTATGCATTGAACTTCTCCTGTGAGTCCAGTTTTAGATTCCGATGCTTCACTTCAGGTTTACTGTATACCTTGCACCGTCTTATTGACGATGAAACACAGAGATTGCATCGGTATTAAATTCAAAAGGCACAATGCCGACTTAAGTACAAGAGGACTGACACACTCACTTTCTATGATTTGAACCACACCTGTGAGTCCAGTTTTAGATTCCGATGCTTCACTTCAGGTTTACTGTATCCCTTGGACTTTCTTATTGACGATGAAACACAGAAATTGCTTCCGAATTTAATACAAATGGCACAATGCCGACTTAAGTACAAGAGGACTGACACTCTCACTTTCTATGATTTGAACCTCTCCTGTGAGTCCAGTTTTAGATTCCGATGCTTCACGTCAGGTTTACTGTATTCCTTGGACCTTCTTATTGACGATGAAACACAGAAATTGCATCCGAGTGTAATACAAATGGCACAATGCCGATTTAAGTACAAGGGGACTGACACTCTCTCATTCTATGATTTGAACCTCTCCTGTGAGTCCAGTTTTTGATTGCGATGCTTCACTTCAGTTTTACTGTATACCTAGCACCTTCTTATTGACGATGAAACACAGAAATTGCATCCGAATTTAATACAAAAGGCACAATGCCAACTTAAGTACAAGAGGACTGACACTCTAACGCTCTAACCCTCTATGATTTGAACCTCTCCTGTGAGTCCAGTTTAGGATTCCGATGCTTCACTTCAGGTTTACTGTATCCCTTGGACCTTCTTGTTGACGATGAAACACAGAAATTGAATCCGAATTTAATACAAATGGCACAATGTCGACTTAAGTACTAGAGGACTGACACTCTTACTTTCTATGATTTGAACCTCTCCTGTGAGTCCAGTTTTAGATTCCGATGCTCACTTCATGTTTACTGTATACCTCGCACCGTCTTATTGACGATGAGAAACAGAAATTGCATCGGAATTTAATTCAAAAGGCACAATGCCGACTTAAGTACAAGAGGACTGACACTCTCACTTTCTATGATTTGAACCTCACCTGTGAGTCCACCTGTGAGTTGCACCTTCATATTGACGATGAAACACAGAACTTGCATCCGAATTTAATACAAAAGGCACAATGCCGACTTAGGTACAAGAGGACTGACACTCTAACGCTCTAACTCTCTATGATTTGAACCTCTCCTGTGAGTCCAGTTTAGGATTCCGTTGCTTCACTTCCGGTTTACTGTATCCCTTGGACCTTCTTATTGACGATGAAACACAGAAATTGCATCCAAATTTAATAGAAATGGCACAATGCCGACTTAAGTACAAGAGGACTGACACACTCACTTTCTATGATTTGAACCTCTCCAGTGAGTCCAGTTTTAGATTCCGATGCTTCACTCCAGGTTTACTGTATCGCTTGGACCTTCTTATTGACGATGAAACAGAGAAATTGCATCCGAATTTAATACAAATGGCACAATGCCGACTTAAGTACAAGAGGTCTGACACTCTCACTTTCTATGATTTGAACCTCTCCTGTGAGTCCAGTTTTAGATTCCGATGCTTCACGTCAGGTTTACTGTATTCTTTGGACCTTCTTATTGACGATGAAACACAGAAATTGCATCCGAGTGTAATACAAATGGCACAATGCCGATTTAAGTACAAGAGGACTGACACTCTCTCATTCTATGATTTGAACCTCTCCTGTGAGTCCAGTTTTGAATTCCGATGCTTCACTTCAGGTTTACTGTATACCTTGCACCTTCTTATTGACGATGAGACACAGAAATTGCATCGGAATTTAATTCAAAAGGCACAATGCCGACTTAAGTATAAGAGGACTGACACTCTAACTTTCTATGATTTGAACCTCTCCTGTGAGTCCAGTTTTAGAATCCAATGCTTCAATTCAGGTTTACTGTATCCCTTGGACCTTCTTATTGACGATGAAACACAGAAATTGCATCCGAAGTTAATACTAATGGCATAATGCCGACTTAAGTACTAGAGGATTGACACTCTCACTTTCTATGATTTGAACCTCTCCTGTGAGTCCAGTTTTTGATTGCGATGCTTCACTTCAGTTTTACTCTATACCTTGCCCCTTCATATTGACGATGAAACACAGAAATTGCATCCGAATTTAATTCAAAAGGCACAATGCCAACTTAAGTACAAGAGGACTGACACTCTAACGCTCTAACCCTCTATGATTTGAACCTCTCCTGGTGAGTCCAGTTTAGGATTCCGATGCTTCACTTCAGGTTTACTGTATCCCTTGGACCTTCTCGTTGACGATGAAACACAGAAATTGAATCCGAATTTAATACAAATGGCACAATGTCGACTTAAGTACTAGAGGGACTGACACTCTTACTTTCTATGATTTGAACCTCTCCTGTGAGACCAGTTTTAGATTCCGATGCTTCACTTCAGGTTTACTGTATACCTTGCACTTCATATTGACGATGAAACACAGAACTTGCATCCGAATTTAATACAAAAGGCACAATGCCGACTTAGGTACAAGAGGACTGACACTCTAACGCTCTAACTCTCTATGATTTGAACCTCTCCTGTGAGTCCAGTTTAGGATTCCGTTGCTTCACTTCCGGTTTACTGTATCCCTTGGACCTTCTTATTGACGATGAAACACAGAAATTGCATCCAAATTTAATAGAAATAACACAATGCCGACTTAAGTACAAGAGGACTGACACACTCACTTTCTATGATTTGAACCTCTCCAGTGAGACCAGTTTTAGATTCCGATGCTTCACTTCAGGTTTACGGTATACCTTGCACCTTCTTATTGACGATGAGACACAGAAATTGCATCGGAATTTAATTCAAAAGGCACAATGCCGACTTAAGTACAATAGGACTGACACTCTCACTTTCTATGATTTGAACCTCAAATGTGAGTCCAGTTTTAGATTCCGTTGCTTCACTTCAGGTTTACTGTATACCTTGCACCTTCTTAATGACGAAGAAACACAGAAATTGCATCCGAATTTGATACAAAAGCACAATACCGACGTGAGTACAAGAGAAGTGAGTCTCTAACTTTCCATGATTTGAACTTCTCCTGTGAGTCCAGTTTTAGATTCCGATACTTCACTTCAGGTTTACTGTATACCTTGCACCGTCTTATTGACGATGAAACACAGAGATTGCATCGTTATTAAATTCAAAAGGCACAATGCCGACTTAAGTACAAGAGGACTGACACACTCACTTTCTATGATTTGAACCTCTCCTGTGAGTCCAGTTTTAGATTCCGATGCCTCACTTCAGGTTTACTGTATCCCTTGGACCTTCTTATTGACGATGAAACACAGAAATTGCATCCGAATTTAATACAAATGGCACAATGCCGACTTAAGTACAAGAGGACTGACACTCTCAATTTCTATGATTTGAACCTCTCCTGTGAGTCCAGTTTTAGATTCCGATGCTTCACGTCAGGTTTACTGTTTTCCTTGGACCTTCTTATTGACGATGAAACACAGAAATTGCATCCGAGTGTAATACAAATGGCACAATGCCGATTTAAGTACAAGAGGACAGACACTCTCTCATTCTATGATTTAAACCTCTCCTGTGAGTCCAGTTTTGAATTCCGATGCTTCACTTCAGCTTTACTGTATATCTTGCACCTTCTTATTGACAATGAGACATAGATATTGCATCGGAATTTAAGACAAAAGGCACAAAACCGACTTAAGTACAAGAGGAGCGACACTCATACTTTCTACGATTTGAACTTCTCCTGTGAGTCCAGTTTTAGATTCCGATGCTTCACTTCAGGTTTACTGTATCGCTTGGACCTTCTTATTGACGATGAAACAAAGAAATTGCATCGGAATTTAATACAAAAGGCACAATACCGACTTAAGTACAAGAGGACTGACACGCTAACGCTCTTACTCTCTATGCTTTGAACCTCTTCTGTGAGTCCAGTTTTGGATTCCGATGCTTCACTTCAGGTTTACCGTATCCCTTGAACCTTCTTATTGAAGATGAAACACAGAAATTGCTTCCCAATTTAATACAAATGGCACAATACCGACTTAGGTACAAATGGACTGACACTCTCACTTTCTATGATCTGAACCTCTCCTGTGAGCCCAGTTTTAGATTCCGATGCTTCACTTCATGTTTACTGTATACCATGCACCTTCGTATTGACGATGGAACTCAGAAATTGCATCGGAATTAAATTCAAAAGGCACAATGCCGACGTAAGTACAAGAGGACTGACACTCTAACTTTCTATGATTTGTAACTCTCCTGTGAGTCCAGTTTTAGAATCCGATGCTTCACTTCAGGTTTACTGTATCCATTGGACCTTCTTATTGACGATGAAACACAGAAATTGCATCCGAATTTAATACAAATGGCACAATGCCGACTTAAGTACTAGAGGACTGACACTCTTACTTTCTATGATTTGAACCTCCCCTGTGAGTCCAGTTTTAGATTCCGATGCTTCACTTCAGGTTTACTGTATACCTTGCACCTTCTTATTGACGATGAAACACAGAAATTGCATCCGAATTTAATACAAATGGCACAATGCCGACTTAAGTACTAGAGGACTGACACTCTTACTTTCTATGATTTGAACCTCCCCTGTGAGTCCAGTTTTAGATTCCGATGCTTCACTTCAGGTTTACTGTATACCTTGCACCTTCATATTGACGATGAAACACAGAAATTGCATCCAAATTTAATAGAAATGGCACAAAGCCGACTTCAGTACAAGAGGACTGACACTCTCACTTTCTATGATTTGAACCTCTCCAGTGAGTTTAGTTTTAGATTCCGATGCTTCACTTCAGGTTTACTGTATACCTTGCACCTTCTTATTGACGATGAGACACAGAAATTGCATCGGAATTTAATACAAAAGCACAATGCCGACTTAAGTACAACAGGACTGACACTCTCACTTTCTATGATTTGAACCTCACCTGTGAGTCCAGTTTTAGATTCCGATGCTTCACTTCAGCTTTACTGTATACCTTGCACCTTCTTAATGACGAAGAAACACAGAAATTGCTTCCGAATTTGATATAAAAGCACAATACCGACTTGAGTACAAGAGAAGTGAGTCTCTAACTTTCTATGATTTGAACTTCTCCTGTGAGTCCAGTTTTAGATTCCGATGCTTCACTTCAGGTTTACTGTATACCTCGCACCTTCTTATTGACGATGAAACACAGAAATTGCATCCGAATTTAATGCAAATGGCATAATGCCGACTTAATTACAAGAGGACTGACACTCTAACTTTCTATGATTTGAACCTCTTCTGTGAGTCCAGTTTTAGATTCCGACGCATCGCTTCAGGCTTTCTGCTACCATTGGACTTTCTTATTGACGATGAAACACTGAAATTGCATCCGAATTAAATACAAATGGCACAATGCCGTCTTAAGTAAAAGAGGACTGACACTCTCACCTTCTATGATTTGAACCTCTCCTGTGAGTCCAGTTTTAGATTCCATGCTTCACTTCAGGTTTACTGTATCACTTGGACCTTCTTATTGACGATGAGACACAGAAATTGCATCGGAATTTAAGACAAAAGGCACAATGCCGACTTAAGTACAAGAGGACTGACACTCTCACATTCTATGATTTGAACATCTCCAGTGAGTCCAGTGTTAGATTCCGATGCTTCACTTCACGTTTACTGTATACCTTGCACCTTCTTATAGACGATGAGACACAGATATTGCATCGGAATTCAAACCAACATGCACAATGCCGACTTAAGGACAAGAGGACTGACACTCTCACTTTCTATGATTTGAACCTCTCCTGTGAGACAAGTTTTAGATTCCGATGCTTCACTTCAGGTTTACTGTATACCTTGCACCGTCTTATTGACGATGAAACACAGAGATTGCATCGGTATTAAATTCAAAAGGCACAATGCCGACTTAAGTACAAGAGGACTGACACACTCACTTTCTATGATTTGAACCTCTCCTGTGAGTCCAGTTTTAGATTCCGATGCTTCACTTCAGGTTTACTGTATCCCTTGGACCTTCTTATTGACGATGAAACACAAAAATTGAATCCGAAGTATATACAAATGGCATAATGCCGACTTAATTACAAGAGGACTGACACTCTCACTTTCTATGATTTGAACCTCTCCTGTGAGACCAGTTTTAGATTCCGATGCTTCACGTCAGGTTTACTGTATTCCTTGGACCTTCTTATTGACGATGAAACACAGAAATTGCATCCGAGTGTAATACAAATGGCACAATGCCGACGTAAGTACAAGAGGACTGACACTCTCTCATTCTATGATTTGAACCTCTCCTGTGAGTCCAGTTTTGGATTCCGATGCTTCACTTCAGGTTTACTGTATACCTTGCACCTTCTTAATGACGATGAGACACAGAAATTGCATCGGAATTTAAGACAAAAGGCACAATACCGACTTAAGTACAAGAGGAGTGACACTCTCACTTTCTACGATTTGAACTTCTCCTGTGAGTCCAGTTTTAGATTCCGATGCTTCACTTCAGATTTACTCTATCGCTTGGACCTTCTTATTGACGATGAAACAAAGAAATTGCATCGGAATTTAATACAAAAGGCACAATACCGACTTAAGTACAAGAGGACTGACACGCTAACGCTCTAACTCTCTATGTTTTGAACCTCTTCTGTGAGTCCAGTTTTGGATTCCGATGCTTCACGTCATGTTTACTGTATACCATGCACCTTCTTATTGACGATGGAACTCAGAAATTGCATCGGAATTAAATTCAAAAGGCACAATGCCGACTTAAGTACAAGAGGACTGACACTCTCACTTTCTATGATTTGAACCTCTTCTGTGAGTCCAGTTTTAGATTCCGACGCATCGCTTCAGGCTTTCTGCATCCATTGGACTTTCTTATTGATGATGAAACACAGAAATTGCATCCGAATGAAATACAAATGGCACAATGCAGTCTTGAGTAAAAGAGGACTGACACTCTCACCTTCTATGATTTGAACCTCTCCTGTGAGTCCAGTTTTAGATTCCATGCTTCACTTCAGGTTTACTGTATCACTTGGACCTTCTTATTGACGATGAAACACAGAAATTGCATCCGAATATAATACAAAAGGCACAATTGCGACTTAAGTACAAGAGGACTGACCCCCACCCCTGTGAGTCCAATTTAAATTCCGATGCTTCACTTCACGTTCACTGTATACCTTGCACCTTCTTATTGACGATGAGACACAGAAATTGCATCGGAACTTAAGACAAATGGCACAATGCCGACTTAAGTACAAGAGGACTGACACTCTCACATTCTATGATTTGAACCTCTCCAGTGAGTCCAGTTTTAGATTCCGATGCTTCACTTCAGGTTTACTATATACCTTGCACCTTCTTATTGACGATGAGACACAGAAATTGCATCGGAATTTGATACAAAAGGCACAATGCCGACTTAAGTACAAGAGGACTGACACTCTCACTTTCTATGATTTGAACCTCACCTGTGAGTCCAGTTTTAGATTCCGATGCTTCACTTCAGGTTTACTGTATACCTTGCACCTTCATATTGACGATGAAACACAGAAATTGCATCCGAATTTAATACAAAAGGCACAATTCCGACTTAAGTACAAGAGGACTGACACTCTAACGCTCTAACTCTCTATGATTTGAACCTCTCCTGTGAGCCCTGTTTAGGATTCCGATGCTTCACTTCCGGTTTACTGTATCCTTTGGACTTTCTTATTGACGATGAAACACAGAAATTGCATCCAAATTTAATAGAAATGGCACGAAGCCGACTTAAGTACAAGAGGACTGACACTCTCACTTTCTATGATTTGAACCTCTCCAGTGAGTCCAGTTTTAGATTCCGATGCTTCACTTCAGCTTTACTGTATACCTTGCACCTTCTTATTGACGATGAAATACAGAAATTGCATCCGAATTTAATGCAAATGGCATAATGCCGACTTAATTACAAGAGGACTGACACTCTAACTTTCTATGATTTGAACCTCACCTGTGAGTCCAGTTTTAGATTCCGATGCTTCACTTCAGCTTTACTGTATACCTTGCACCTTCTTAATGACGAAGAAACACAGAAATTGCTTCCTAATTTGATATAAAAGCACAATACCGACTTGAGTACAAGAGAAGTGAGTCTCTAACTTACTATGATTTGAACTTCTCCTGTGAGTCCAGTTTTAGATTCCGATGCTTCACTTCAGGTTTACTGTATACCTCGCACCTTCTTATTGACGATGAAATACAGAAATTGCATCCGAATTTAATGCAAATGGCATAATGCCGACTTAATTACAAGAGGACCGACACTCTAACTTTCTATGATTTGAACCTCTTCTGTGAGTCCAGTTTTAGATTCCGACGCATCGCTTCAGGCTTTCTGCATCCATTGGACTTTCTTATTGACGATGAAACACTGAAATTGCATCCGAATTAAATACAAATGGCACAATGCCGTCTTAAGTAAAAGAGGACTGACACTCTCACCTTCTATGATTTGAACCTCTCCTGTGAGTCCAGTTTTAGATTCCATGCTTCACTTCAGGTTTACTGTATCACTTGGACCTTCTTATTGACGATGAGACACAGAAATTGCATCGGAATTTAAGACAAAAGGCACAATGCCGACTTAAGTACAAGAGGACTGACACTCTCACATTCTATGATTTGAACATCTCCAGTGAGTCCAGTGTTAGATTCCGATGCTTCACTTCACGTTTACTGTATACCTTGCACCTTCTTATAGACGATGAGACACAGATATTGCATCGGAATTCAAACCAAAATGCACAATGCCGACTTAAGGACAAGAGGACTGACACTCTCACTTTCTATGATTTGAACCTCTCCTGTGAGACAAGTTTTAGATTCCGATGCTTCACTTCAGGTTTACTGTATACCTTGCACCGTCTTATTGACGATGAAACACAGAGATTGCATCGGTATTAAATTCAAAAGGCACAATGCCGACTTAAGTACAAGAGGACTGACACACTCACTTTCTATGATTTGAACCTCTCCTGTGAGTCCAGTTTTAGATTCCGATGCTTCACTTCAGGTTTACTGTATCCCTTGGACCTTCTTATTGACGATGAAACACAAAAATTGAATCCGAAGTATATACAAATGGCATAATGCCGACTTAATTACAAGAGGACTGACACTCTCACTTTCTATGATTTGAACCTCTCCTGTGAGACCAGTTTTAGATTCCGATGCTTCACGTCAGGTTTACTGTATTCCTTGGACCTTCTTATTGACGATGAAACACAGAAATTGCATCCGAGTGTAATACAAATGGCACAATGCCGACTTAAGTACAAGAGGACAGACACTCTCTCATTCTATGATTTGAACCTCTCCTGTGAGTCCAGTTTTGGATTCCGATGCTTCACTTCAGGTTTACTGTATACCTTGCACCTTCTTAATGACGATGAGACACAGAAATTGCATCGGAATTTAAGACAAAAGGCACAATACCGACTTAAGTACAAGAGGAGTGACACTCTCACTTTCTACGATTTGAACTTCTCCTGTGAGTCCAGTTTTAGATTCCGATGCTTCACTTCAGGTTTACTCTATCGCTTGGACCTTCTTATTGACGATGAAACAAAGAAATTGCATCGGAATCTAATACAAAAGGCACAATACCGACTTAAGTACAAGAGGACTGACACGCTAACGCTCTAACTCTCTATGTTTTGAACCTCTTCGGTGAGTCCAGTTTTGGATTCCGATGCTTCACTTCATGTTTACTGTATACCATGCACCTTCTTATTGACGATGGAACTCAGAAATTGCATCGGAATTAAATTCAAAAGGCACAATGCCGACTTAAGTACAAGAGGACTGACACTCTCACTTTCTATGATTTGAACCTCTTCTGTGAGTCCAGTTTTAGATTCCGACGCATCGCTTCAGGCTTTCTGCATCCATTGGACTTTCTTATTGATGATGAAACACAGAAATTGCATCCGAATGAATACAAATGGCACAATGCAGTCTTGAGTAAAAGAGGACTGACACTCTCACCTACTATGATTTGAACCTCTCCTGTGAGTCCAGTTTTAGATTCCATGCTTCACTTCAGGTTTACTGTATCACTTGGACCTTCTTATTGACGATGAAACACAGAAATTTGCTTCCGAATATAATACAAAAGGCACAATGGCGACTTAAGTACAAGAGGACTGACCCCCACCCCTGTGAGTCCAATTTTAAATTCCGATGCTTCACTTCACGTTCACTGTATACCTTGCACCTTCTTATTGACGATGAGACACAGAAATTGCATCGGAACTTAAGACAAATGGCACAATGCCGACTTAAGTACAAGAGGACTGACACTCTCACATTCTATGATTTGAACCTCTCCAGTGAGTCCAGTTTTAGATTCCGATGCTTCACTTCAGGTTTACTATATACCTTGCACCTTCTTATTGACGATGAGACACAGAAATTGCATCGGAATTTGATACAAAAGGCACAATGCCGACTTAAGTACAAGAGGACTGACACTCTCACTTTCTATGATTTGAACCTCACCTGTGAGTCCTGTTTTAGATTCCGATGCTTCACTTCAGGTTTACTGTATACCTTGCACCTTCTTAATGACGAAGAAACACAGAAATTGCATCCGAATTTGATACAAAAGCACAATCCCGACTTGAGTACAACAGAAGTGAGTCTCTAACTTTCTATGATTTGAACTTCTCCTGTGAGTCCAGTTTTAGATTCCGATGCTTCACTTCAGGTTTACTGTATAACTTGCACCTTCTTATTGACGATGAAACACAGAAATTGCATCCGAATTTAATGCAAATGGCGTAATGCGGACTTAATTACAAGAGGACTGACACTCTAAATTTCTATGATTTGAACCTCTCCTGTTAGTCCAGTTTTAGATTCCGACGCATCGCTTCAGGCTTTCTGCATCCATTGGACCATCTTATTGACGATGAAACACAGAAATTGCATCCGAATTTAATACAAATGGCACAATGCCGTCTTAAGTAAAAGAGGACTGACACTCTCACCTTCTATGAGTTGAACCTCTCCTGTGAGTCCAGTTTTAGATTCCGATGCTTCACTTCTGGTTTACTGTATACCTTGCACTTTCATATTGACGATGAGACACAGAAATTGCATCGGAATTTAATGCAAAAGGCACAATGCCGACTTAAGTAAAAGAGGACTGACACTCTCACTTTCTATGATTTGAATCCCTCCTGTGAGTCCAGTTTCAGATTCCGATGCTCACTTCAGGTTTTCTGTATCCCATGGTCCTTCTTATTGACGATGAAACACAAAAATTGCATCCGAATTTAATACAAAAGGCACAATGGCGACTTAAGTACAAGAGGACTGATACCCTCCCCTGTGGGTCCAGTTTTAGATTCCGAAGCTTCACTTCAGGTTCACTGTATACCTTGCACCTTCTTATTAACGATGAGACACAGAAATTGCATCGGAATTTAAGACAAAAGGCACAATGCCGACTTAAGTATAAGAGGACTGACACTCTCACAAACTATGATTTGAACCTCTCCTGTGAGTCCAGTTTTAGATTCCGATGCATCACTTCAGGTTTACTGTATACCTTGCACCTTCTTATTGACGATGAGACACAGAAATTGCATCGGAATTTAAGCCAAAAGGCACAATGCCGACTTAAGGACAAGAGGACTGACACTCTCACATTCTATGATTTGAACCTCTCCTGTGAGTCCAGTTTTAGATTCCGATGCTTCACTTCAGGTTTACTGTATTCCTTGGTCCTTCTTATTGACGATGAAACACAGAAATTGCATCGGAATTAAATTCAAAAGGCACAATGCCGACTTAAGTACAAGAGGACTGACACTCTCACATTCTATGATTTGAACCTCTCCTGTGAGTCCAGTTTTAGATTCCGAAGCTTCACGTCAGGTTTACTGTATCCCTTGGACCTTCTTATTGACGATGAAACACAGAAATTGCATCGGAATTTAATACAAAAGGCACAATACCGACTTAAGTAGAAGAGGAGTGACACTCTAACTTTCTATGATTTGAACCGCTCCTGTGAGTCCAGTTTTAGATTCCGATGCTTCACTTCAGGTTTACTGTATCCCTTGGACCTTCTTATTGACGATGAAACACAGAAATTGCATCCGAATTTAATACAAAAGGCACAATGGCGACTTAAGTATATCAGGACTGACCCCCACCCCTGTGAGTCCAGTTTTAGTTTCCGATGCTTCACTTCACGTTCACTGTATACCTTGTACCTTCTTATTGACGATGAGACACAGAAATTACATCGGAATTTAAGACAAAAGGCACAATGCCGACTTAAGTACAAGAGGACTGACACTCTCACATTCTATGATTTGAACCTCTCCTGTGAGTCCAGTGTTAGATTCCGATGCTTCACTTCACATTTACTGTATACCTTGCACCTTCTAATTGACGATGGGACACAGAAATTGCATCCGAATTTAATACAAATGGCACAATGCCGTCTTAAGTACAAGAGGACTGACACTCTTACTTTCTATGATTTGAACCCCTCCTGTGAGTCCAGTTTTAGATTCCGATGCTTCACTTCAGGTTTACTGTATCCCTTGGACCTTCTTATTGACGATGAAACACAGAAATTGAATCCGAAGTATATACAAATGGCATAATGCCGACTTAATTACAAGAGGACTGACACTCTCATTTTCTATGATTTGAACCTCTCCTGTGAGACCAGTTTTAGATTCCGATGCTTCGCGTCAGGTTTACTGTATTCCTTGGACCTTCTTATTGACGATGAAACACAGAAATTGCATCCGAGTGTAATACAAATGGCACAATGCCGACTTAAGTACAAGAGGACTGACACTCTCTCATTCTATGATTTGAACCTCTCCTGTGAGTCCAGTTTTGGATTCCGATGCTTCACTTCAGGTTTACTGTATACCTTGCACCTTCTTATTGACGATGAGACACAGAAATTGCGTCGGAATTGAAGACAAAAGGCACAATACCGACTTAAGTACAAGAGGAGTGACACTCTCACTTTCTACGATTTGAACTTCTCCTGTGAGTCCAGTTTTAGATTCCGATGCTTCACTTCAGGTTTACTGTATCGCTTGGACCTTCTTATTGACGATGAAACAAAGAAATTGCATCGGAATTTAATACAAATGGCACAATACCGACTTAAGTACAAGAGGACTGACACGCTAACGCTCTAACTCTCTATGTTTTGAACCTCTTCTGTGAGTCCAGTTTTGGATTCTGATGCTTCACTTCAGGTTTACCGTATCCCTTGGACCTTCATATTGACGATGAGACACAGAAATTGCATCCGAATTTAATACAAATGGCACAATGCCGACTTAAGTACAAGAGGACTGACACTCTAACTATCTATGATTTGAACCTCTCCTGTGGGTCCAGTTTTAGATTCCGATGCTTCACTTCAGGTTTACTGTATCCCTTGGTCCTTCTTATTGAAGATGAAACACAGAAATTGCTTCCCAATTTAATACAAATGGCACAATACCGACTTAGGTACAAGTGGACTGTCACTCTCACTTTCTATGATCTGAACCTCTCCTGTGAGCCCAGTTTTAGATTCCGATGCTTCACTTCATGTTTACTGTATACCATGCACCTTCTTATTGACGATGGAACTCAGAAATTGCATCGGAATTAAATTCAAAAGGCACAATGCCGACTTAAGTACAAGAGGACTGACACTCTAACTTTCTATGATTTGAACCTCTCCTGTGAGTCCAGTTTTAGAATCCAATGCTTCACTTCAGGTTTACTGTATCCCTTGGACCTTCTTATTGACGATGAAACACAGGAATTGCATCCGAAGTTAATACAAATGGCACAATGCCGACTTAAGTACTAGAGGATTGACACTCTCACCTCCTATGATTTGAACCTCTCCTGTGAGTCCAGTTTTTGATTGCGATGCTTCACTTCAGTTTTACTGTATACCTTGCACCTTCATATTGACGATGAAACACAGAAATTGCATCCGAATTTAATACAAAAGGCACAATGCCGACTTAAGTAGAAGAGGACTGACACTCTAACGCTCTAACCCTCTATGATTTGAACCTCTCCTGTGAGTCCAGTTGAGGATTCCGATGCTTCACTTCCGGTTTACTGTATCCCTTGGACCTTCTTATTGACGATGAAACACAGAAATTGCATCCGAATTTAATACAAATGTCACAATGCCGACTTAAGTACAAGAGGACTGACACACTCACTTTCTATGATTTGAACCTCTCCAGTGAGTCCAGTTTTAGATTTCGATGCTTCACTTCAGGTTTACTGTATACCTTGCACCTTCTTAATGACGAAGAAACACAGAAATTGCATCCGAATTTGATACAAAAGCACAATACCGACTTGAGTACAAGAGAAGTGAGTCTCTAACTTTCTATGATTTGAACTTCTCCTGTGAGTCCAGTTTTAGATTCCGATGCTTCACGTCAGGTTTACTGTATTGCTTGGCCCAACTTATTGACGATGAAACACAGAAATTGCATCCGAGTGTAATACAAATGGCACAATGCCGATTTAAGTACAAGAGGACTGACACTCTCTCATTCTATGATTTGAACCTCTCCTGTGAGTCCAGTTTTAGATTCCGATTTCACTTCAGGTTTACTGTATACCTTGCACCTTCTTAATGACGAAGAAACACAGAAATTGCATCCGAATTTGATACAAAAGCACAATACCGACTTGAGTACAAGAGAAGTGAGTCTCTAACTTTCTATGATTTGAACTTCTCCTGTGAGTCCAGTTTTAGATTCCGATGCTTCACATCAGGTTTACTGTATACCTTGCACCGTCTTATTGACGATGAAACTCAGAGATTGCATCGGTATTAAATTCAAAAGGCACAATGCCGACTTAAGTACAAGAGGACTGACACACTCACTTTCCATGATTTGAACCTATCCTGTGAGTCCAGTTTCAGATTCCGATGCTTCACTTCAGGTTTACTGTATCCCTTGGACCTTCTTATTGACGATGAATCACAGAAATTGCATCCGAATTTAATACAAATGGCACAATGCCGACTTAAGTACAAGAGGACTGACACTCTCACTTTCTAAGATTTGAACCTCTCCTGTGAGTCCAGTTTTAGATTCCGATGCTTCACGTCAGGTTTACTGTATTCCTTGGACCTTCTTATTGACGATGAAACACAGAAATTGCATCCGAGTGTAATACAAATGGCACAATGCCGATTTAAGTACAAGAGGACTGACACTCTCTCATTCTATGATTTGAACCTCTCCTGTGAGTCCAGTTTTAGATTCCGATTTCACTTCAGGTTTACTGTATACCTTGCACCTTCTTATTGACGATGAGACACAGAAATTGCATCGGAATTTAAGACAAAAGGCACAATACCGACTTAAGTACAAGAGGAGTGACACTCTAACTTTCTACGATTTGAACTTCTCCTGTGAGTCCAGTTTTAGATTCCGATGCTTCACTTCAGGTTTACTGTATCGCTTGGACCTTCCTATTGACGATGAAACAAAGAAATTGCATCGGAATATAATACAAAAGGCACAATACCGACTTAAGTGCAAGAGGACTGACACGCTAACGCTCTAACTCTCTACGTTTTGAACCTCTTCTGTGAGTCCAGTTTTGGATTCCGATGCTTCACTTCAGGTTTACCGTATCCCTTGGACCTTCTTATTGACGAAGAAACACAGATATTGCATCGAATTTAATACAAATGGCACAATGCCGACTTAAGTACTAGAGGATTGACACTCTCACTTTCTATGATTTGAACCTCACCTGTGAGTCCAGTTTTTGATTCCGATGCTTCACTTCAGTTTTACTGTATACCTTGCACCTTCATATTGACGATGAAACACAGAAATTGCATCCCAATTTTATACAAAAGGCACAATGCCGACTTAAGTACAAGAGGACTGACACTCTAACGCTCTAACCCTCTATGATTTGAACCTCTCCTGTGAGTCCAGTTTAGGATCCGATGCTTCACTTCAGGTTTACTGTATCCCTTGGACCTTCTTATTGACGATGAAACACAGAAATTGCATCCGAATTTAATACAAATGGCACAATGCCGACTTAAGTACTAGAGGACTGACACTCTTACTTTCTATGATTTGAACCTCTCCTGTGAGTCCAGTTTTAGATTCCGATGCTTCACTTAAGGTTTACTGTATACCTTGCACCTTCTTAATGACGAAGAAACACAGAAATTGCATCCGAATTTGATACAAAAGCACAATACCGACTTGAGTACAACAGAAGTGAGTCTCTAATTTTCTATGATTTGAACTTCTCCTGTGAGTCCAGTTTTAGATTCCGATGCTTCACTTCAGGTTTACTGTATACCTTGCACCTTCTTATTGACGATGAAACACAGAAATTGCATCCGAATTTAATGCAAATGGCATAATGCCGACTTAATTACAAGAGGACTGACACTCTAACTTTCTATGATTTGAACCTCTCCTGTTAGTCCAATTTTAGATTCCGACGCATCGCTTCAGGCTTTCTGCATCCATTGGACCATCTTATTGACGATGAAACACAGAAATTGCATCCGAATTTAATACAAATGGCACAATGCCGTCTTAAGTAAAAGAGGACTGACACTCTCACCTTCTATGAGTTGAACCTCTCCTGTGAGTCTAGTTTTAGATTCCGATGCTTCACTTCTGGTTTACTGTATACCTTGCACCTTCTTATTGACGATGAGACACAGAAATTTCATCGGAATTTCATGCAAAAGGCACAATGCCAACTTAAGTAAAAGAGGACTGACACTCTCACTTTCTATGATTTGAATCCCTCCTGTGAGTCCAGTTTCAGATTCCGATGCTCACTTCAGGTTTTCTGTATCCCATGGTCCTTCTTATTTACGATGAAACACAGAAATTGCATCCGAATTTAATACAAAAGGCACAATGGCGACTTAAGTACAAGAGGACTGATACCCTCCCCTGTGGGTCCAGTTTTAGATTCCGAATCTTCACTTCAGGTTCACTGTATACCTTGCACCTTCTTATTAACGATGAGACACAGAAATTGCATCGGAATTTAAGACAAAAGGCACAATGCCGACTTAAGTACAAGAGGACTGACACTCTCACAAACTATGATTTGAACCTCTCCTGTGAGTCCAGTTTTAGATTCCGATGCATCACTTCAGGTTTACTGTATACCTTGCACCTTCTTATTGACGATGAGACACAGAAATTGCATCGGAATTTAATACAAAAGGTACAATGGCGACTTAAGTACATCAGGATTGACCCCTACCCCTGTGAGTCCAGTTTTAGTTTCCGATGCTTCACTTCACGTTCACTGTATACCTTGGACCTTCTTATTGACGATGAGACACAGAAATTACATCGGAATTTAAGACAAAAGGCACAATGCCGACTTAAGTACAAGAGGACTGACACTCTCACATTCTATGATTTGAACCTCTCCTGTGAGTCCAGTGTTAGATTCCGATGCTTCACTTCACATTTACTGTATACCTTGCACCTTCTTATTGACGATGGGACACAGATATTGCATCGGAATTCAAACCAAAATGCACAATGCCGACTTAAGGACAGGAGGACTGACACTCTCACTTTCTATGATTTGAACCTCTCCTGTGAGTCCAGTTTTAGATTCCGATGCTTCATTTCAGGTTCACTGTATACCTTGCACCGTCTTGTTGACGATGAAACACAGAGATTGCATCGGTATTTATTTCAAAAGGCACAATGCCGACTTAAGTACAGGAGGACTGACACACTCACTTTCTGTGATTTGAACCCCTCCTGTGAGTCCAGTTTTAGATTCCGATGCTTCACTTCAGGTTTACTGTATCCCTTCGACCTTCTTATTGACGATGAAACACAGAAATTAAATCCGAAGTATATACAAATGGCATAATGCCGACTTAATTACAAGAGGACTGACACTCTCACTTTCTATGATTTGAACCTCTCCTGTGAGTCCAGTTTTAGATTCCGATGCCTCAGTTCAGGTTTACTGTATTCCTTGGACCTTCTTATTGACGATGAAACACAGAAATTGCATCCGAGTGTAATACAAATGGCACAACGCCGACTTAAGTACAAGAGGACTGACACTCTCTCATTCTATGATTTGAACCTCTCCAGTGAGTCCAGTTTTGGATTCCGATGCTTCACTTCAGGTTTACAGTATACCTTGCACCTTCTTGTTGACGATGAGACACAGAAATTGCATCGGAATTTAAGACAAAAGGCACAATACTGACTTAAGTACAAGAGGTGTGACACTCTCACTTTCTACGATTTGAATTTCTCCTGTGAGTCCAGTTTTGGATTCCGATACTTCACTTCAGGTTTACCGTATCCCTTGGACCTTCTTATTGACGATGAAACACAGAAATTGCATCCGAATTTAATACAAATGGCACAATGCCGACATAAGTACAAGAGGACTGACACTCTAAATATCTATGACTTGAACCTGTCCTGTGAGTCCAGTTTTAGATTCCGATGCTTCACTTCAGGTTTACTGTATGCCTTGGACCTTCTTATTGACGATCAAACACAGAAATTGCATCCGAATTTAATACAAAAGTCACAATACCGACTTAGATACAAGAGGAGTGACACTATAACTTTCTATGATTTGAACCTCTCCTGTGAGTCCAGTTTTAGATTCCGATGCTTCACTATGGGTTTACTGTATCCCTTTGACCTTCTTATTGACGATGAAACACAGAAATTGCATCCGAATTTAATACAAAAGGCACAATGGCGACTTAAGCACAAGAAGACTGACACTCTAACTTTCCATGATTTGAACCTCTCCTGTGAGTCCAGTTTTAGATTCCGATGCTTCACTTCAGGTTTACTGTATACCTTGCACATTCTTATTGACGATGAAACACAGAAATTGCATCCGAAATTAATGCAAATGGCATAATACCGACTTAAGTACAAGAGGACTGACACGCTCACTTTCTATGATTTGAACCTCTCCTGTGAGTCCAGTTTTAGATTCCGATGCTTCACTTTAGGTTTACTGTATTCCTTGGACCTTCTTATTGACGATGCAACATAGAAATTGCATCCGAATTTAATACAAATGGCACAATGCCGACTTAAGTACAAGAGGGCTGACACTCTCACTTTTTATGATTTGAACCTCTCCAGTGAGTCCAGTTTCAGATTCCGATGCTTCACTTCAGGTTTACTGTATACCGTGCACCTTCTTATTGACGGTGAAACACTGAAATTGCATCGGAATTAAATTCAAAGGGCAAAATGCCGACGTAAGTACAGGAGGACTGACTTACTCACTTTCTATGATTTGAACCCCCCCTGTGAGTCCAGTTTTAGATTCCGATGCTTCACTTCAGGTTAACTGTATCCCTTGCACCTTCTTATTGACGATGAAACACAGAAATTGCATCCTAATTTAATACAAGAGGCAAAATGCCGACTTCATTACAAGAGGACTGACACTCTCACTTTCTATGATTTGAACCTCTCCCGTGAGTAAAGTTCTAGATTCCGATGCTTCACTTCAGGTTTACTGTATTCCTTGGACCTTCTTATTGACGTTGAAACACAGAAAATGCATCCGAATTTAATACACATGGCACAATGCCGACTTAAGTACAAGAGGACTGACACTCTCACCTTCTATGATTTGAACCTCTCCTGTGAGTCCAGTTTCAGATTCCGATGCTTCACTTCAGGTTTACTGTATCCCTTGGACCTTCTTATTGACGATGAAACACAGAAATTGCATCCGAATTTAATACAAAAGGCACAATGGCGACTTAAGTACAAGAGGACTGACACCCTCCCCTGTGAGTCCAGTTTTAGATTCCGATGCTTCACTTCAGGTTTACTGTATCCCTTGGACCTTCTAATTGACGATGAAACACAGAAATTGCATCCGAATTTAATACAAACGGCAAAATGCCGACTTCATTACAAGAGGACTGACACTCTCACTTTCTATGATTTGAACCTCTCCCGTGAGTAAAGTTCTAGATTCCGATGCTTCACTTCAGGTTTACTGTATTCCTTGGACCTTCTTATTGACGTTGAAACACAGAAAATGCATCCGAATTTAATACACATGGCACAATGCCGACTTAAGTACAAGAGGACTGACACTCTCACCTTCTATGATTTGAACCTCTCCTGTAAGTGCAGTTTTAGATTCCGATGCTTCACTTCTGATTTACTGTAAACCTTGCACCTTCTTATTGACGAAGAGACACAGAAATTGCATCCGAATTTAATACAAAAGGCACAATGGCGACTTAAGAACAAGAGGACTGATACCCTCCCCTGTTGGTCCAGTTTTAGATTCCGAAGCTTCGCTTCAGGTTCACTGTATACCTTGCACCTTCTTATTAACGATGAGACACAGAAATTGCATCGGAATTTAAGACAAAAGGCACAATGCCGACTTAAGTACAAGAGGACTGACACTCTCACAAACTATGATTTGAACCTCTCCTGTGAGTCCAGTTTTAGATTCCGATGCATCACTTCAGGTTTACTGTATACCTTGCACCGTCTTAATGATTATGAGACACAGAAATTGCATTGGAATTTAATACAAAAGACACAATGCCAACTTAAGTAAAAGGGGACTGACACTCTCACTTTCTATGATTTGAATCCCTCCTGTGAGTCCAGTTTCAGATTCCGATGCTTCACTTCAGGTTTACTGTATCCCTTGGACCTTCTTATTGACGATGAAACACAGAAATTGCATCCGAATTTAATACAAAAGGCACAATGGCGACTTAAGAACAAGAGGACTGATACCCTCCCCTGTTGGTCCAGTTTTAGATTCCGAAGCTTCGCTTCAGGTTCACTGTGTACCTTGCACCTTCTTATTAACGATGAGACACAGAAATTGCATCGGAATTTAAGACAAGAGGCACAATGCCGACTTAAGTACAAGAGGACTGACACTCTCACAAACTATGATTTGAACCTCTCCTGTGAGTCCAGTTTTAGATTCCGATGCATCACTTCAGGTTTACTGTATACCTTGCACCGTCTTAATGATTATGAGACACAGAAATTGCATCGGAATTTAAGCCAAAAGGCACAATGCCGACTTAAGGACAAGAGGACTGACACTCTCACTTTCTATGATTTGAACCTCTCCTGTGAGTCCAGTTTTAGATTCCGATGCTTCACTTCAGGTTTACTGTATTCCTTGGTCCTTCTTATTGACGATGAAACACAGAAATTGCATCGGATTTAAATTCAAAAGGCACAATGCCGACTTAAGTATAAGAGGACTGACACTCTCACATTCTATGATTTGAACCTCTCCTGTGAGTCCAGTTTTAGATTCCGAAGCTTCACTTCAGGTTTACTGTATACTTTGGACCTTCTTATTGACGATGAGACACAGAAATTGCATCGGAATTTAATACGAAAGGCACAATACCGACTTAAATAGAAGAATAGTGACACTCTAACTTTCTATGATTTGAACCTCTCCTGTGAGTCCAGTTTTAGATTCCGATGCTTCACTTCAGGTTTACTGTATCCCTTGGACCTTCTTATTGACGATGAAACACAGAAATTGCATCCGAATTTAATACAAATGGTACAATGCCGACTTAAGTACTAGAGGACTGACACTCTCACTTTCTACGATTTGAACCTCTCCTGTGAGTCCAGTTTTAGATTCCGATGCTTCACATCAGGTTTACTGTATATCTTGCACCTTCTTATTGACGATGAAACACAGAAATTGCATCCGAATTTAATACAAAAGGCACAATGCCTTCTTATGTACAAGAGGACTGACATTCTAACTTTGTATGATTTGAACCTCTCCTGTGAGTCCAGTTTTAGATTCCGATGCTTCACTTCAGGTTTACTGTATTCCTTGCACCTTCTTATTGACGATGAGACACAGAAATTGCATCGGAATTTAATACAAAAGGCACACTGCCGACTTAAGTACAAGAGGACTGACACTCTCACTTTCTATGATTTGAACCTCTCCTGTGAGTCCAGTTTTAGATTCCAATGCTTCACTTCAGGATTACTGTATCACTCGGACTTTCTTATTGACGATGAAACACAGAGTTTGCATCCGAATATAATACAAAAGGCACAATGGCGACTTAAGTACAAGAGCACTGACCCCCTCCCCTGTGAGTCCAGTTTTAGTTTCCGAAGCTTCACTTCAGGTTCACTGTATACCTTGCACCTTCTTATTGACGATGAGACACAGAAATTGCATCGGAATTTAAGACAAAAGGCACAATGCCGACTTAAGTACAAGAGGACTGACACAATCACTTTCTATGATTTGAACCTCTCCTGTGAGTCCAGTTTTAGATTCCGATGCTTCACTTTAGGTTTACTGTATCCCTTGGACGTTCATATTGACGATGAAACACAGAAATTGAATCCGAAATATATACAAATGGCATAATGCCGACTTAATTACCAGATTACTGACACTCTCACTTTGTGTGATTTGAACCTCTCCTGTGAGTCCAGTTTCAGATTTCGATGCTTCACGTCAGGTTTACTGTATTCTTTGGATCTTCTTATTGACGATGAAACACAGAAATTGCATCCGAGTTTAATACAAATGGCACAATGCCGACTTAAGTACAAGAGGACTGACACTCTCTCATTCTATGATTTGAACCTCTCCTGTGAGTCCAGTTTTGGATATCGATGCTTCACTTCAGGTTTACTGTATACCTTGCACCTTCTTATTGACGATGAGATACAGAAATTGCATCGGAATTTAAGACAAAAGGTACAATGCCGACTTAAGTACAAGAGGACTGACACTCTCACTTTCTATGATTTGAACCTATCCTTTGAGTCCAGTTTTAGATTCCGATGCTTCACTTCCGGTTTACTGTATCCCTTGGACCTTCTTATTGCTGATGAAACACAGAAATTGCATCCGAATTTAATACAAATGGCACAATGCCAACTTAAGTACTAGAGGATTGACACTCTCACTTTCTATGATTTGAACCTCTCCTGTGAGTCCAGTTTTTGATTCCGATGCTTCACTTCAGTTTTACTGTATACCTTGCACCTTCATATTGACGATGAAACACAGAAATTGCATCCGAATTTAATACAAAAGGCACAATGCCGACTTAAGTACAAGAGGACTGACACTCCACGCTCTAACCCTCTATGATTTGAACCTCTCCTGTGAGTCCAGTTTAGGATTCCGATGCTTCACTTCAGGTTTACTGTAACCCTTGGACCTTCTTATTGACGATGAAACACAGAAATTGCATCCGAATTTAATACAAATGGCACAATGCCGACTTAAGTACTAGAGGACTGACACTCTTACTTTCTATGATTTGAACATCTCCTGTGAGTCCAGTTTTAGATTCCGATGCTTCACTTCACGTTTACTGTATACCTTGCACCTTCATATTGACGATGAAACACAGAAATTGCGTCCGAATTTAATACAAAAGGCACAATTCCGACATAAGTACAAGAGGACTGACACTCTAACGCTCTAACTCTCTATGATTTGAACCTCTCCTGTGAGTCCTGTTTAGGATTCCGATGCTTCACTTCCGGTTTACTGTATCCCTTGGACCTTCTTAATGACGAAGAAACACAGAAATTGCATCCGAATTTGATACAAAAGCACAATACCGACTTCAGTACAACAGAAGTGAGTCTCTAACTTTCTATGATTTGAACCTCTCCTGTGAGTCCAGTTTTAGATTCCGACGCATCGCTTCAGGCTTTCTGCATCCATTGGACCATCTTATTGAGGATGAAACACAGAAATTGCATCGGAATTAAATTCAAAAGGCACAATGCCGACTTAAGTACAAGAGGACTGACACTCTCACATTCTATGATTTGAACCTCTCCTGTGAGTCCAGTTTTAGATTCCGATGCTTCACTTCAGGTTTACTGTATACCTTGCACCTTCTTATTGACGATGAGACACAGAAATTGCATCGGAATTTAATACAAAAGGCACAATGCCGACTTAAGTACAAGAGGACTGACACTCTCACTTTCTATGATTTGAACCTCTCCAGTGAGTCCAGTTTTAGATTCCGATGCTTCACTTCAGGTTTACTGTATACCTTGCAACTTCTTATTGACGATGAGACACAGAAATTGCATCGGAATTTAATACAAAAGGCACAATGCCGACTTAAGTACAAGAGGACTGACACTCTCACTTTCTATGATTTGAACCTCACCTGTGAGTCCAGTTTTAGATTCCGATGCTTCACTTCAGGTTTACTGTATACCTTGCACCTTCTTAATGACGAAGAAACACAGAAATTGCATCCGAATCTGATACAAAAGCACAATACCGACTTGAGTACAACAGAAGTGAGTCTCTAACTTTCTATGATTTGAACTTCTCCTGTGAGTCCAGTTTTAGATTCCGATGCTTCACTTCAGGTTTACTGTATACCTTGCACCTTCTTATTGACGATGAAACACAGAAATTGCATCCGACTTTAATGCAAAAGGCACAATGCCGACTTAAGTAAAAGAGGACTGACACTCTCACTTTCTATGATTTGAATCCCTCCTGTGTGTCCAGTTTCAAATTCCGATGCTCACTTCATTTTTTCTGTATCTCATGGTCCTTCTTATTGACGATGAAACACAGAAATTGCATCCGAATTTAATACAAAAGGCACAATGGCGACTTAAGTAAAAGAGGACTGACACTCTCACCTTCTATGATTTGAACCTCTCCTGTGAGTCCAGTTTTAGATTCCGATGCTTCACTTCTGGTTTACTGTATACCCTGCACCTTCTTATTGACGATGAGACACAGAAATTGCATCGGAATTTAATGCAAAAGGAACAATGCCGACTTAAGTAAAAGAGGACTGACACTCCAACGCTCTAACCCTCTATGATTTGAACCTCTCCTGTGAGTCCAGTGTAGGATTCCGATGCTTCACTTCAGGTTTACTGTATCCCTTGGACCTTCTTGTTGACGATGAAACACAGAAATTGCATCCGAATTTAATACAAATGGCACAATGCCGACTTAAGTACTAGAGGACTCACACTCTTACTTTCTATGATTTGAACATCTCCTGTGAGTCCAGTTTTAGATTCCGATGCTTCACTTCAGGTTTACAGTATACCTTCCACCTTCATATTGACGATGAAACACAGAAATTGCGTCCGAATTTAATACAAAAGGCACAATTCCGACATAAGTACAAGAGGATTGACACTCTAACGCTCTAACTCTCTATGATTTGAACCTCTCCTGTGAGTCCTGTTTAGGATTCCGATGCTTCACTTCCGGTTTACTGTATCCCTTGGACCTTCTTAATGACGAAGAAACACAGAAATTGCATCCGAATTTGATACAAAAGCACAATACCGACTTGAGTACAACAGAAGTGAGTCTCTAACTTTCTATGATTTGAACCTCTCCTGTGAGTCCAGTTTTAGATTCCGACGCATCGCTTCAGGCTTTCTGCATCCATTGGACCATCTTATTGAGGATGAAACACAGAAATTGCATCCGAATTTAATACAAATGGCACAATGCCGTCTTAAGTAAAAGAGGACTGACACTCTCACCTTCTATGAGTTGAACCTCTCCTGTGAGTCCAGTTTTAGATTCCGATGCTTCACTTCTGGTTTACTGTATACCTTGCACCTTCTTATTGACGATTAGACACAGAAATTGCATCGGAATTTAATGCAAAAGGCACAATGTCGACTTAAGTAAAAGAGGACTGACACTCTCACTTTCTATGATTTGAATCCCTCCTGTGAGTCCAGTTTCAGATTCCGATGCTCACTTCAGGTTTTCTGTATCCCATGGTCCTTCTTATTGACGATGAAACACAGAAATTGAGTCCGAATTTAATACAAAAGGCACAATGGCGACTTAAGTACAAGAGGACTGATACCCTCCCCTGTGGGTCCAGTTTTAGATTCCGAAGCTTCACTTCAGGTTCACTGTATACCTTGCACCTTCTTATTAACGATGAGACACAGAAATTGCATCGGAATTTAAGACAAAAGGCACAATGCCGACTTCAGTACTAGAGAACTGACACTCTCACAAACTATGATTTGAACCTCTCCTGTGAGTCCAGTTTTAGATTCCGATGCATCACTTCAGGTTTACTGTATACCTTGCACCTTCTTATTGACGATGAGACACAGAAATTGCATCGGAATTTAAGCCAAAAGGCACAATGCCGACTTAAGGACAAGAGGACTGACACTCTCACTTTCTATGATTTGAACCTCTCCTGTGAGTCCAGTTTTAGATTCCGATGCTTCACTACAGGTTTACTGTATTCCTTGGTCCTTCTTATTGACGATGAAACACAGAAATTGCATCGGAATTAAATTCAAAAGGCACAATGCCGACTTAAGTACAAGAGGACTGACACTCTCACATTCTATGATTTGAACCTCTCCTGTGAGTCCAGTTTTAGATTTTGATGCTTCACTTCAGGTTTACTGTATACCTTGCACCTTCTTATTGACGATGAGACACAGAAATTGCATCGGAATTTAATACAAAAGGCACAATGCCGACTTAAGTACAAGAGGACTGACACTCTCACTTTCTATGATTTGAACCTCTCCAGTGAGTCCAGTTTTAGATTCCGATGCTTCACTTCAGGTTTACTGTATACCTTGCACCTTCTTATTGACGAAGAGACACAGAAATTGCATCGGAATTTAATGCAAAAGGAACAATGCCGACTTAAGTAAAAGAGGACTGACACTCTCACTTTCTATGATTTGAATCCCTGCTGTGTGTCCAGTTTCAGATTCCGATGCTCACTTCATTTTTTCTGTATCTCATGGTCCTTCTTATTGACGATGAAACACAGAAATTGCATCCCAATTTAATACAAAAGGCACAATGGCGACTTAAGTACAAGAGGACTGATACCCTCCCCTGTGGGTCCTGTTTTAGATTCCGAAGCTTCACTTCAGGTTCACTGTATACCTTGCACCTTCTTATTAACGATGAGACACAGAAATTGCATCGGAATTTAAGACAAAAGGCACAATGCCGACTTAAGTACAAGAGGACTGACACTCTCACAAACTGTGATTTGAACCTCTCCTGTGAGTCCAGTTTTAGATTCCGATGCATCACTTCAGGTTTACTGTATACCTTGCACCTTCTTATTGACGATGAGACACAGAAATTGCATCGGAATTTAATACAAAAGGCACAATGCCGACTTAAGTACAAGAGGACTGACACTCTCACTTTCTATGATTTGAACCTCTCCAGTGAGTCCAGTTTTAGATTCCGATGCTTCACTTCAGGTTTACTGTATACCTTGCAACTTCTTATTGACGATGAGACACAGAAATTACATCGGAATTTAATACAAAAGGCACAATGCCGACTTAAGTACAAGAGGACTGACACTCTCACTTTCTATGAATTGAACCTCACCTGTGAGTCCAGTTTTAGATTCCGATGCTTCACTTCAGGTTTACTGTATACCTTGCACCTTCTTAATGACGAAGAAACACAGAAATTGCATCCGAATCTGATACAAAAGCACAATACCGACTTGAGTACAACAGAAGTGAGTCTCTAACTTTCTATGATTTGAACTTCTCCTGTGAGTCCAGTTTTAGATTCCGATGCTTCACTTCAGGTTTACTGTATACCTTGCACCTTCTTATTGACGATGAAACACAGAAATTGCATCCGACTTTAATGCAAAAGGCACAATGCCGACTTAAGTAAAAGAGGACTGACACTCTCACTTTCTATGATTTGAATCCCTCCTGTGTGTCCAGTTTCAAATTCCGATGCTCACTTCATTTTTTCTGTATCTCATGGTCCTTCTTATTGACGATGAAACACAGAAATTGCATCCGAATTTAATACAAAAGGCACAATGGCGACTTAAGTAAAAGAGGACTGACACTCTCACCTTCTATGATTTGAACCTCTCCTGTGAGTCCAGTTTTAGATTCCGATGCTTCACTTCTGGTTTACTGTATACCCTGCACCTTCTTATTGACGATGAGACACAGAAATTGCATCGGAATTTAATGCAAAAGGAACAATGCCGACTTAAGTAAAAGAGGACTGACACTCCAACGCTCTAACCCTCTATGATTTGAACCTCTCCTGTGAGTCCAGTGTAGGATTCCGATGCTTCACTTCAGGTTTACTGTATCCCTTGGACCTTCTTGTTGACGATGAAACAAAGAAATTGCATCCGAATTTAATACAAATGGCACAATGCCGACTTAAGAACTAGAGGACTCACACTCTTACTTTCTATGATTTGAACATCTCCTGTGAGTCCAGTTTTAGATTCCGATGCTTCACTTCAGGTTTACTGTATACCTTGCACCTTCATATTGACGATGAAACACAGAAATTGCGTCCGAATTTAATACAAAAGGCACAATTCCGACATAAGTACAAGAGGATTGGCACTCTAACGCTCTAACTCTCTATGATTTGAACCTCTCCTGTGAGTCCTGTTTAGGATTCCGATGCTTCACTTCCGGTTTACTGTATCCCTTGGACCTTCTTAATGACGAAGAAACACAGAAATTGCATCCGAATTTGATACAAAAGCACAATACCGACTTGAGTACAACAGAAGTGAGTCTCTAACTTTCTATGATTTGAACCTCTCCTGTGAGTCCAGTTTTAGATTCCGACGCATCGCTTCAGGCTTTCTGCATCCATTGGACCATCTTATTGAGGATGAAACACAGAAATTGCATCCGAATTTAATACAAATGGCACAATGCCGTCTTAAGTAAAAGAGGACTGACACTCTCACCTTCTATGAGTTGAACCTCTCCTGTGAGTCCAGTTTTAGATTCCGATGCTTCACTTCTGGTTTACTGTATACCTTGCACCTTCTTATTGACGATTAGACACAGAAATTGCATCGGAATTTAATGCAAAAGGCACAATGTCGACTTAAGTAAAAGAGGACTGACACTCTCACTTTCTATGATTTGAATCCCTCCTGTGAGTCCAGTTTCAGATTCCGATGCTCACTTCAGGTTTTCTGTATCCCATGGTCCTTCTTATTGACGATGAAACACAGAAATTGAGTCCGAATTTAATACAAAAGGCACAATGGCGACTTAAGTACAAGAGGACTGATACCCTCCCCTGTGGGTCCAGTTTTAGATTCCGAAGCTTCACTCTAGGTTCACTGTATACCTTGCACCTTCTTATTAACGATGAGACACAGAAATTGCATCGGAATTTAAGACAAAAGGCACAATGCCGACTTCAGTACTAGAGAACTGACACTCTCACAAACTATGATTTGAACCTCTCCTGTGAGTCCAGTTTTAGATTCCGATGCATCACTTCAGGTTTACTGTATACCTTGCACCTTCTTATTGACGATGAGACACAGAAATTGCATCGGAATTTAAGCCAAAAGGCACAATGCCGACTTAAGGACAAGAGGACTGACACTCTCACTTTCTATGATTTGAACCTCTCCTGTGAGTCCAGTTTTAGATTCCGATGCTTCACTTCAGGTTTACTGTATTCCTTGGTCCTTCTTATTGACGATGAAACACAGAAATTGCATCGGAATTAAATTCAAAAGGCACAATGCCGACTTAAGTACAAGAGGACTGACACTCTCACATTCTATGATTTGAACCTCTCCTGTGAGTCCAGTTTTAGATTTTGATGCTTCACTTCAGGTTTACTGTATACCTTGCACCTTCTTATTGACGATGAGACACAGAAATTGCATCGGAATTTAATACAAAAGGCACAATGCCGACTTAAGTACAAGAGGACTGACACTCTCACTTTCTATGATTTGAACCTCTCCAGTGAGTCCAGTTTTAGATTCCGATGCTTCACTTCAGGTTTACTGTATACCTTGCACCTTCTTATTGACGAAGAGACACAGAAATTGCATCGGAATTTAATACAAAAGGCACAATGCCGACTTAAGTACAAGAGGACTGACACTCTCACTTTCTATGATTTGAACCTCACCTGTGAGTCCAGTTTTAGATTCCGATGCTTCACTTCAGGTTTACTGTATACCTTGCACCTTCTTAATGACGAAGAAACACAGAAATTGCATCCGAATCTGATACAAAAGCACAATACCGACTTGAGTACAACAGAAGTGAGTCTCTAACTTTCTATGATTTGAACTTCTTATGTGAGTCCAGTTTTAGATTCCGATGCTTCACTTCAGGTTTACTGTATACCTTGCACCTTCTTATTGACGATGAAACACAGAAATTGCATCCGAATTTAATGCAAAAGGCACAATGCCGACTTAAGTAAAAGAGGACTGACACTCTCACTTTCTATGATTTGAATCCCTCCTGTGTGTCCAGTTTCAGATTCCGATGCTCACTACATTTTTTCTGTATCTCATGGTCCTTCTTATTGACGATGAAACACAGAAATTGCATCCGAATTTAATACAAAAGGCACAATGGCGACTTAAGTAAAAGAGGACTGACACTCTCACCTTCTATGATTTGAACCTCTCCTGTGAGTCCAGTTTTAGATTCCGATGCTTCACTTCTGATTTACTGTATACCCTACACCTTCTTATTGACGATGAGACACAGAAATTGCATCGGAATTTAATGCAAAAGGAACAATGCCGACTTAAGTAAAAGAGGACTGACACTCTCACTTTCTATGATTTGAATCCCTCCTGTGTGTCCAGTTTCAGATTCCGATGCTCACTTCATTTTTTCTGTATCTCATGGTCCTTCTTATTGACGATGAAACACAGAAATTGCATCCCAATTTAATACAAAAGGCACAATGGCGACTTAAGTACAAGAGGACTGATACCCTCCCCTGTGGGTCCTGTTTTAGATTCCGAAGCTTCACTTCAGGTTCACTGTATACCTTGCACCTTCTTATTAACGATGAGACACAGAAATTGCATCGGAATTTAAGACAAAAGGCACAATGCCGACTTAAGTACAAGAGGACTGACACTCTCACAAACTGTGATTTGAACCTCTCCTGTGAGTCCAGTTTTAGATTCCGATGCATCACTTCAGGTTTACTGTATACCTTGCACCTTCTTATTGACGATGAGACACAGAAATTGCATCGGAATTTAAGCCAAAAAGCACAATGCCGACTTAAGGACAAGAGGACTGACACTCTCACTTTCTATGATTTGAACCTCTCCTGTGAGTCCAGTTTTAGATTCCGATGCTTCACTTCAGGTTTACTGTATTCATTAGTCCTTCTTATTGACGATGAAACACAGAAACTGCATCGGAATTAAATTCAAAAGGCACAATGCCGACTTAAGTACAAGAGGACTGACACTCTCACATTCTATGATTTGAACCTCGCCTGTGAGTCCGGTTTTAGATTCCGAAGCTTCACTTCAGGTTTACTGTATCCCTTGGACCTTCTTATTGACGATGAAACACAGAAATTGCATCGGAATTTAATACAAAAGGCACAATACTGACTTAAGTAGAAGAGGAGTGACGCTCTAACTTTCTATGATTTGAACCGCTCCTGTGAGTCCAGTTTTAGGTTCCGATGCTTCACTTTAGGTTTACTGTATCCCTTGGACCTTCTTATTGACGATGAAACGCAGAAATTGCTCCCGAATTTAATAAAAATGGTACAATGCCGACTTAAGTACTAAAGGACTGACACTCTCACTTTCTACGATTTGAACCTCTCCTGTGAGTCCTGTTTTGGATTCCGATGCTTCACTTCAGGTTTACTGTATCCCTTGGACTATCTTATTGACGATGAAACACAGAAATTGCATCCGAATTTAATACAAAAGGCACAATGGCGACTAGAGTACAACAGGACTGACCCCCACCCCTGTGAGTCCAGATTTAGTTTCCGATGCTTCACTTCACGTTCACTGTATACCTTGCACCATCTTATTGACGATGAGACACAGAAATTACATCGGAATTTAAGACAAAAGGCACAATGCCGACTTAAGTACAAGAGGAGTGACACTCTCACTTTCTACGATTTGAACTTCTGCTGTGAGTCCAGTTTTAGATTCCGATGCTTCACTTCAGGTTTACTGTATCGCTTGGACCTTCTTATTGACGATGAAACAAAGAAATTGCATCGGAATTTAATACAAAAGGCACAATACCGACTTAAGTACAAGAGGACTGACACGCTAACGCTCTAACTCTCTATGTTTTGAACCTCCTCTGTGAGTCCAGTTTTGGATTCCGATACTTCACTTCAGGGTTACCGTATCCCTTGGACCTTCTTATTGACGATGAAACACAGAAATTGCATCCGAATTTAATACAAATGGCACAATGCCGACTTAAGTACAAGAGGACTGACACTCGAACTATCTATGACTTGAACCTGTCCTGTGAGTCCAGTTTTAGATTCCGATGCTTCACTTCAGGTTTACTGTATCCCTTGGACCTTCTTATTGACGATGAAACACAGAAATTGCATCCGAATTTAATACAAAAGTCACAATACCGACTTAGATACAAGAGGAGTGACACTATAACTTTCTATGATTTGAACCCCTCCTGTGAGTCCAGTTTTAGATTCCGATGCTTCACTTCGGGTTTACTGTATCCCTTTGACCTTCTTATTGACGATGAAACACAGAAATTGCATCCGAATTTAATACAAAAGGCACAATGGCGACTTAAGCACAAGAAGACTGACACTCTCACTTTCTATGATTTGAACCTCTCCAGTGAGTCCAGTTTCAGATTCCGATGCTTCACTTCAGGTTTACTGTATACCGTGCACCTTCTTATTGACGATGAAACACTGAAATTGCATCGGAATTAAATTCAAAGGGCACAATGCCGACTTAAGTGCAGGAGGACTGACACACTCATTTTCTATGATTTGAACCCCTCCTGTGAGCCCAGTTTTAGATTCCGATGCTTCACTTCAGGTTTACTGTATCCCTTGCTCCTTCTTATTGACGATGAAACACAGATATTGCATCCGAATTTAATACAAGAGGCAATATGGCGAATTAAGTACAAGAGGACTGACACCCTCCCCTGTGAGTCCAGTTTTAGATTCCGATGCTTCACTTCAGGTTTACTGTATCCCTTGGACCTTCTAATTGACGATGAAACACAGAAATTGCATCCGAATTTAATACAAACGGCAAAATGCCGACTTCATTACAAGAGGACTGACACTCTCACTTTCTATGATTTGAACCTCTCCTGTTAGTCCAGTTTTAGATTCCGACGGATCGCTTCAGGCTTTCTGCATCCATTGGACCATCTTATTGACGATGAAACACAGAAATTGCATCCGAATTTAATACAAATGGCACAATGCCGTCTTAAGTAAAAGAGGACTGACACTCTCACCTTCTATGAGTTGAACCTCTCCTGTGAGTCCAGTTTTAGATTCCGATGCTTCACTTCTGGTTTACTGTATACCTTGCATCTTCTTATTGACGATGAGACACAGAAATTGCATCGGAATTTTATGCAAAAGGCACAATGCCGACTTAAGTAAAAGAGGACTGACACTCTCACTTTCTATGATTTGAATACCTCCTGTGAGTCCAGTTTCAGATTCCGATGCTCACTTCAGGTTTTCTGTATCCCATGGCCCTTCTTATTGACGATGAAACACAGAAATTGCATCCGAATTTAATACAAAAGGCACAATGGCGACTTAAGTACAAGAGGACTGATACCCTCCCCTGTGGGTCCAGTTTTCGATTCCGAAGCTTCACTTCAGGTTCACTGTATACCTTGCACATTCTTATTAACGATGAGACACAGAAATTGCATCGGAATTTAAGACAAAAGGCACAATGCCGACTTCAGTACAAGAGGACTGACACTCTCACAAACTATGATTTGAACCTCTCCTGTGAGTCCAGTTTTAGATTCCGATGCATCACTTCAGGTTTACTGTATACCTTGCACCTTCTTATTGACGATGAGACACAGAAATTGCAACGGAATTTAAGCCAAAAAAGCACAATGCTGACTTAAGGACAAGAGGACTGACACTCTCACTTTCTATGATTTGAACCTCTCCTGTGAGTCCAGTTTTAGATTCCGATGCTTCACTGCAGGTTTACTGTATTCCTTGGTCCTTCTTATTGACGATGAAACACAGAAATTGCATCGGAATTAAATTCAAAAGGCACAATGCCGACTTAAGTACAAGAGGACTGACACTCTCACATTCTATGATTTGAACCTCTCCTGTGAGTCCAGTTTTAGATTCCGATGCTTCACTTCAGGTTTAATGTATACCTTGCACCTTCTTATTGACGATGAGACTCAGAAATTGCATCGGAATTTAATACAAATGCACAATGCCGACTTAAGTACAAGAGGACTGACACTCTCACTTTCTATGATTTGAACCTCTCCAGTGAGTCCAGTTTTAGATTCCGATGCTTCACTTCAGGTTTACTGTATACCTTGCACCTTCTTATTGACGATGAGACACAGAAATTGCATCGAAATTTAATACAAAAGGCACAATGCCGACTTAAGTACAAGAGGACTGACACTCTCACTTTCTATGATTTGAACCTCACCTGTGAGTCCAGTTTCAGATTCCGATGCTTCACTTCAGGATTACTGTATACCTTGCACCTTCTTAATGACGAAGAAACACAGAAATTGCATCCGAATCTGATACAAAAGCACAATACCGACTTGAGTACAACAGAAGTGAGTCTCTAATTTTCTATGATTTGAACTTCTCCTGTGAGTCCAGTTTTAGATTCCGATGCTTCACTTCAGGTTTACTGTATACCTTGCACCTTCTTAATGACGATGAAACACAGAAATTGCATCCGAATTTAATGCAAATGGCATAATGCCGACTTAATTACAAGGGGACTGACACTCTAACTTTCTATGATATGAACCTCTCCTGTTGGTCCAGTTTTAGATTCCGACGCATCGCTTCAGGCTTTCTGCATCCATTGGACCATCTTATTGACGATGAAACACAGAAATTGCATCCGAATTTAATACAAATGGCACAATGCCGTCTTAAGTAAAAGAGGACTGACACTCTCACCTTCTATGATTTGAACCTCTCCTGTGAGTCCAGTTTTAGATTCCGATGCTTCACTTCTGGTTTACTGTATACCCTGCACCTTCTTATTGACGATGAGACACAGAAATTACATCGGAATTTAATGCAAACGGCACAATGCCGACTTAAGTAAAAGAGGACTGACACTCTCACTTTCTATGATTTGAATCCCTCCTGTGTGTCCAGTTTCAGATTCCGATGCTCACTTCATTTTTTCTGTATCTCATGGTCCTCCTTATTGACGATGAAACACAGATATTGCATCCGAATTTAATACAAAAGGCACAATGGCGACTTAAGTACAAGAGTACTGATACCCTCCCCTGTGGGTCCAGTTTTAGATTCCGAAGCTTCACTTCAGGTTCACTGTATACCTTGCACCTTCTTATTAACAATGAGACACAGAAATTGCATCGGAATTAAATTCAAAAATCACAATGCCGACTTAAGTACAAGAGGACTGACACTCTCACATTCTATGATTTGAACCTCTCCTGTGAGTCCAGTTTTAGATTCCGAAGCTTCACTTCAGGTTTACTGTATCCCTTGGACCTTCTTATTGACGATGAAACACAGAAATTGCATCGGAATTTAATACAAAAGGCACAATACTGACTTAAGTAGAAGAGGAGTGACACTCTAACTTTCTATGATTTGAACCGCTCCTGTGAGTCCAGTTTTAGATTCCGATGCTTCACTTCAGGTTTACTGTATCCCTTGGACCTTCTTATTGACGATGAAACGCAGAAATTGCTCACGAATTTAATAAAAATGGTACAATGCCGACTTAAGTACTAGAGGACTGACACTCTCACTTTCTACGATGTGAACCTCTCCTGTGAGTCCAGTTTTGGATTCCGATGCTTCACTTCAGGTTTACTGTATCCCTTGGACCTTCTTATTGACGATGAAACACAGATATTGCATCCGAATTCAATACAAAAGGCACAATGGCGACTTAAGTACAACAGGACTCACCCCCACCCCTGTGAGTCCAGATTTAGTTTCCGATGCTTCACTTCACGTTCACTGTGTACCTTGCACCATCTTATTGACGATGAGACACAGAAATTACATCGGAATTCAAACCAAAATGCACAATGCCGACTTAAGGACAAGGGGACTGACACTCTCACTTTCTATGATTTGAACCTCTCCTGTGAATCCAGTTTTAGATTCCGATGCTTCACTTCAGGTTTACTGTATACCTTGCACCATCTTATTGACGATGAAACACAGAGATTGCATCGGTATTAAATTCAAAAGGCACAATGCCGACTTAAGTACAGGAGGACTGACACACTCACTTTCTATGATTTGAACCCCTCTTGTGAGTCCAGTTTTAGATTCCGATGCTTCACTTCAGGTTTACTGTATCCCTGGGACCTTCTTATTGACGATGAAACACAGAAATTGAATCCGAAGTATATACATATGGCATAATGCCGACTTAATTACAAGAGGACTGACACTCTCACTTTCTATGATTTGAACCTCTCCTGTGAGTCCAGTTTTAGATTCCGATGCCTCACGTCAGGTTTACTGTATTCCTTGGACCTTCTTATTGACGATGAAACACAGAAATTGCATCGGAATTTAAGACAAAAGGCACAATACCGACTTAAGTACAAGAGGAGTGACACTCTCACTTTCTACGATTTGAACTTCTCTTGTGAGTCCATTTTTAGATTCCGATGCTTCACTTCAGGTTTACTGTATCGTTTGGACCTTCTTATTGACGATGAAACAAAGAAATTGTATCGGAATTTAATACAAAAGGCACAATACCGACTTAAGTACAAGAGGACTGACACGCTAACGCTCTAACTCTCTATGTTTTGAACCTCTTCTGTGAGTCCAGTTTTGGATTCCGATACTTCACTTCAGGTTTACCGTATCCCTTGGACCTTCTTATTGACGATGAAACACAGAAATTGCATCCGAATTTAATACAAATGGCACAATGCCGACTTAAGTACAAGAGGACTGACACTCTAACTATCTATGACTTGAACCTGTCCTGTGAGTCCAGTTTTAGATTCCGATGCTTCACTTCAGGTTTACTGTATACCTTGCACCATCTTATTGACGATGAGACACAGAAATTACATCGGAATTTAAGACAAAAGGCACAATGCCGACTTAAGTACAAGAGGACTGACACTCTCACATTCCATGATTTGAACCTCTCCTGTGAGTCCAGTATTAGATTCCGATGCTTCACTTCACGTTTACTGTATCCCTTGGACCTTCTTATTGACGATGAAACACAGAAATTGCATCCGAATTTAATACAAAAGTCACAATACCGACTTAGATACAAGACGAGTGACACTATAACTTTCTATGATTTGAACCTCTCCTGTGAGTCCAGTTTTAGATTCCGATGCTTCACTTCGGGTTTACTGTATCCCTTTGACCTTCTTATTGACGATGAAACACAGAAATTGCATCCGAATTTAACACAAGAGGCAATATGGCGAATTAAGTACAAGAGGACTGACACCCTCCCCTGTGAGTCCAGTTTTAGATTCCGATGCTTCACTTCAGGTTTACTGTATCCCTTGGACCTTCTAATTCACGATGAAACACAGAAATTGCATCCGAATTTAATACAAACGGCAAAATGCCGACTTCATTACAAGAGGACTGACACTCTCACTTTCTATGATTTGAACCTCTCCCGTGAGTCCAGTTCTAGATTCCGATGCTTCACTTCAGGTTTACTGTATTCCTTGGACCTTCTTATTGACGTTGAAACACCGAAATTGCATCCGAATTTAATACACATGGCACAATGCCGACTTAAGTACAAGAGGACTGACACTCTCACCTTCTATGATTTGAACCTCTCCTGTGAGTCCAGTTTTAGATTCCGATGCCTCACGTCAGGTTTACTGTATTCCTTGGACATTCTTATTGACGATGAAACACAGAAATTGCATCCGAGTGTAATACAAAAGGCACAATGCCGACTTAAGTACAAGAGGACTGACACTCTCTCGTTCTATGATTTGAACCTCTCCTGTGAGTTCAGTTTTGGATTCCGATGCTTAACTTCAGGTTTACTGTATACCTTGCACCTTCTTATTGACGAAGAGACACAGAAATTGCATCGGAATTTAAGACAAAAGGCACAATACCGACTTAAGTACAAGAGGAGTGACACTCTCACTTTCTACGATTTGAACTTCTCCTGTGAGTCCAGTTTTAGATTCCGATGCTTCACTAAAGGTTTACTGTATCGCTTGGACCTTCTTATTGACGATGAAACAAAGAAATTGCATCGGAATTTAATACAAAAGGCACAATACCGACTTAAGTACAAGAGGGACTGACACGCTAACGCTCTAACTCTCTATGTTTTGAACCTCTTCTGTGAGTCCAGTTTTGGATTCTGATACTTCACTTCAGGTTTACCGTATCCCTTGGACCTTCTTATTGACGATGAAACACAGAAATTGCATCCGAATTTAATACAAATGGCACAATGCCGACTTAAGTACAAGAGGACTGACACTCTAACTATCTATGACTTGAACCTGTCCTGTGAGTCCAGTTTTAGATTCCGATGCTTCACTTCAGGTTTACTGTATCCCTTGGACCTTCTTATTGACGATGAAACACAGAAATTGCATCCGAATTTAATACAAAAGTCACAATACCGACTTAGATACAAGAGGAGTGACACTATAACTTTCTATGATTTGAACCTCTCCTGTGAGTCCAGTTTTAGATTCCGATGCTTCACTTCGGGTTTACTGTATCCCTTTGACCTTCTTATTGACGATGAAGCACAGAAATTGCATCCGTATTTAATACAAAAGGCACAATGGCGACTTAAGCACAAGAAGACTGACACTCTAACTTCCCATGATTTGAACCTCTCCTGTGAGTCTAGTTTTAGATTCCGATGCTTCACTTCAGGTTTACGGTATACCTTGCACCTTCTTATTGACGATGAAACACAGAAATTGCATCCGAAATTAATGCAAATGGCATAATACCGGCTTAAGTACAAGAGGACTGACACGCTCACTTTCTATGATTTGAACCTCTCCTGTGAGTCCAGTTTTAGATTCCGATGCTTCACTTCAGGTTTACTGTATCCCTTGGACCTTCTTATTGACGATGAAACATAGAAATTGCATCCGAATTTAATACAAATGGCACAATGCCGACTTAAGTACAAGAGGGCTGACACTCTCACTTTCTATGATTTGAACCTCTCTAGTGAGTCCAGTTTCAGATTCCGATGCTTCACTTCAGGTTTACTGTATACCGTGCACCTTCTTATTGACGATGAAACACTGAAATTGCATCGGAATTAAATTCAAAGGGCACAATGCCGACTTAAGTGCTGGAGGACTGACACACTCACTTTCTATGATTTGAACCCCTCCTGTGAGTGCAGTTTTAGATTCCGATGCTTCACTTCTGGTTTACTGTAAACCTTGCACCTTCTTATTGACGATGAGACACAGAAATTGCATTGGAATTTAATACAAAAGACACAATGCCGACTTAAGTAAAAGACGACTGACACTCTCACTTTCTATGATTTGAATCCCTCCTGTGAGTCCAGTTTCAGATTCCGATGCTTCACTTCAGGTTTACTGTATCTCTTGGACCTTCTTATTGACGATGAAGCACAGAAATTGCATCCGAATTTAATACAAAAGGCACAATGGCGACTTAAGTACAAGAGGACTGATACCCTCCCCTGTTGGTCCAGTTTTAGATTCCGAAGCTTCGCTTCAGGTTCACTGTATACCTTGCACCTTCTTATTAACGATGAGACACAGAAATTGCATCGGAATTTAAGACAAAAGGCACAATGCCGACTTAAGTACAAGAAGACTGACACTCTCACAAACTATGATTTGAACCTCTCCTGTGAGTCCAGTTTTAGATTCCGATGCATCACTTCAGGTTTACTGTATACCTTGCACCGTCTTATTGACGATGAGACACAGAAATTGCATCGGAATTTAAGCCAAAAGGCACAATGCCGACTTAAGGACAAGAGGACTGACACTCTCACTTTCTATGATTTGAACCTCTCCTGTGAATCCAGTTTTAGATTCCGATGCTTCACTACAGGTTTACTGTATACCTTGCACCGTCTTATTGACGATGAAACACAGAGATTGCATCGGTATTAAATTCAAAAGGCACAATGCCGACTTAAGTACATGAGGACTGACACACTCACTTTCTATGATTTGAACCCCTCCTGTGAGTCCAGTTTTAGATTCCGATGCTTCACTTCAGGTTTACTGTATCCCTTGGACCTTCTTATTGACGATGAAACTCAGAAATTGCATCCGAATTTAATACAAATGGCACAATGCCGACTTAAGTACAAGAGGACTGACACTCTAACTATCTATGACTTGAACCTGTCCTGTGAGTCCAGTTTTAGATTCCGATGCTTCACTTCAGGTTTACTGTATCCCTTGGACCTTCTTATTGACGATGAAACACAGAAATTGCATCCGAATTTAATACAAAAGTCACAATACCGACTTAGATACAAGACGAGTGACACTATAACTTTCTATGATTTGAACCTCTCCTGTGAGTCCAGTTTTAGATTCCGATGCTTCACTTCGGGTTTACTGTATCCCTTTGACCTTCTTATTGACGATGAAACACAGAAATTGCACCCGAATTTAATACAAAAGGCACAATGGCGACTTAAGCACAAGAAGACTGACACTCTATCTTTCCATGATTTGAACCTCTCCTGTGAGTCCAGTTTTAGATTCCGATGCTTCACTTCAGGTTTACTGTATACCTTGCACCTTGTTATTGACGATGAAACACAGAAATTGCATCCGAAATTAATGCAAATGGCATAATACCGACTTAAGTACAAGAGGACTGACACGCTCACTTTCTATGATTTGAACCTCTCCTGTGAGTCCAGTTTTAGATTCCGATGCTTCACTTCAGGTTTACTGTATCCCTTGGACCTTCTTATTGACGATGAAACACAGAAATTGCATTCGAATTTAATGCAAATGGCACAATGCCGACTTAAGTACAAGAGGGCTGACACTCTCACTTTCTATGATTTGAACCTCTCCAGTGAGTCCAGTTTCAGATTCCGATGCTTCACTTCAGGTTTACTGTATACCGTGCGCCTTCTTATTGACGATGAAACACTGAAATTGCATCGGAATTAAATTCAGAGGGCACAATGCCGACTTAAGTGCAGGAGGACTGACACACTCACTTTCTATGATTTGAACCCCTCCTGTGAGTCCAGTTTTAGATTCCGATGCTTCACTTCAGGTTTACTGTATCCCTTGCACCTTCTTATTGACGATGATACACAGACATTGCATCCGAATTTAACACAAGAGGCAATATGGCGAATTAAGTACAAGAGGACTGACACCCTCCCCTGTGAGTCCAGTTTTAGATTCCGATGCTTCACTTCAGGTTTACTGTATCCCTTGGACCTTCTAATTGACGATGAAACAAAGAAATTGCATCCGAATTTAATACAAACGGCAAAATGCCGACTTCATTACAAGAGGACTGACACTCTCACTTTCTATGATTTGAACCTCTCCCGTGAGTCCAGTTCTAGATTCCGATGCTTCACTTCAGGTTTACTGTATTCCTTGGACCTTCTTATTGACGTTGAAACACAGAAATTGCATCCGAATTTAATACAAATGGCACAATGCCGACTTAAGTACAAGAGGACTGACACTCTCACCTTCTATGATTTGAACCTCTCCTGTGAGTCCAGTTTTAGATTCCGATGCCTCACGTCAGGTTTACTGTATTCCTTGGACATTCTTATTGACGATGAAACACAGAAATTGCATCCGAGTGTAATACAAATGGCACAATGCCGACTTAAGTACAAGAGGACTGACACTCTAACTATCTATGACTTGAACCTGTCCTGTGAGTCCAGTTTTAGATTCCGATGCTTCACTTCAGGTTTACTGTATACCTTGCACCATCTTATTGACGATGAGACACAGAAATTACATCGGAATTTAAGACAAAAGGCACAATGCCGACTTAAGTACAAGAGGACTTACACTCTCACATTCCATGATTTGAACCTCTCCTGTGAGTCCAGTATTAGATTCCGATGCTTCACTTCACGTTTACTGTATCCCTTGGACCTTCTTATTGACGATGAAACACAGAAATTGCATCCGAATTTAATACAAAAGTCACAATACCGACTTAGATACAAGACGAGTGACACTATAACTTTCTATGATTTGAACCTCTCCTGTGAGTCCAGTTTTAGATTCCGATGCTTCACTTCGGGTTTACTGTATCCCTTTGACTTTCTTATTGACGATGAAACACAGAAATTGCATCCGAATTTAATACCAAAGGCACAATGGCGACTTAAGCACAAGAAGACTGACACTCTAACTTTCCATGATTTGAACCTCTCCTGTGAGTCCAGTTTTAGATTCCGATGCTTCACTTCAGGTTTACTGTATACCTTGCACCTTCTTATTGACGATGAAACACAGAAATTGCATCCGAAATTAATGCAAATGGCATAATACCGACTTAAGTACAAGAGGACTGACACGCTCACTTTCTATGATTTGAACCTCTCCTGTGAGTCCAGTTTTAGATTCCGATGCTTCACTTCAGGTTTACTGTATCCCTTGGACCTTCTTATTGACGATGAAACATAGAAATTGCATCCGAATTTAATACAAATGGCACAATGCCGACTTAAGTACAAGAGGGCTGACACTCTCACTTTCTATGATTTGAACCTCTCCAGTGAGTCCAGTTTCAGATTCCGATGCTTCACTTCAGGTTTACTGTATACCGTGCACCTTCTGATTGACGATGAAACACTGAAATTGCATCGGAATTAAATTCAAGGGCACAATGCCGACTTAAGTGCAAGAGGACTGACACACTCACTTTCTATGATTTGAACCCCTCCTGTGAGTCCAGTTTTAGATTCCGATGCTTCACTTCAGGTTTACTGTATCCCTTGCACCTTCTTATTGACGATGAAACACAGAAATTGCATCCGAATTTAACACAAGAGGCAATATGGCGAATTAAGTACAAGAGGACTGACACCCTCCCCTGTGAGTCCAGTTTTAGATTCCGATGCTTCACTTCAGGTTTACTGTATCCCTTGGACCTTCTAATTGACGATGAAACACAGAAATTGCATCCGAATTTAATACAAACGGCAAAATGCCGACTTCATTACAAGAGGACTGACACTCTCACTTTCTATGATTTGAACCTCTCCCGTGAGTATAGTTCTAGATTCCGATGCTTCACTTCAGGTTTACTGTATTCCTTGGACCTTCTTATTGACGTTGAAACACCGAAATTGCATCCGAATTTAATACACATGGCACAATGCCGACTTAAGTACAAGAGGACTGACACTCTCACCTTCTATGATTTGAACCTCTCCTGTGAGTCCAGTTTTAGATTCCGATGCCTCACGTCAGGTTTACTGTATTCCTTGGACATTCTTATTGACGATGAAACACAGAAATTGCATCCGAGTGTAATACAAAAGGCACAATGCCGACTTAAGTACAAGAGGACTGACACTCTCTCATTCTATGATTTGAACCTCTCCTGTGAGTTCAGTTTTGGATTCCGATGCTTAACTTCAGGTTTACTGTATACCTTGCACCTTCTTATTGACGAAGAGACACAGAAATTGCATCGGAATTTAAGACAAAAGGCACAATACCGACTTAAGTACAAGAGGAGTGACACTCTCACTTTCTACGATTTGAACTTCTCCTGTGAGTCCAGTTTTAGATTCCGATGCTTCACTAAAGGTTTACTGTATCGCTTGGACCTTCTTATTGACGATGAAACAAAGAAATTGCATCGGAATTTAATACAAAAGGCACAATACCGACTTAAGTACAAGAGGACTGACACGCTAACGCTCTAACTCTCTATGTTTTGAACCTCTTCTGTGAGTCCAGTTTTGGATTCCGATACTTCACTTCAGGTTTACTGTATACCTTGCACCTTCTTATTGACGATGAAACACAGACATTGCATCCGAAATTAATGCAAATGGCATAATACCGACTTAAGTACAAGAGGACTGACACGCTCACTTTCTATAATTTGAACCTCTCCTGTGAGTCCAGTTTTAGATTCCGATGCTTCACTTCAGGTTTACTGTATCCCTTGGACCTTCTTATTGACGATGAAACATAGAAATTGCATCCGAATTTAATACAAATGGCACAATGCCGACTTAAGTACAAGAGGGCTGACACTCTTACTTTCTATGATTTGAATCCCTCCTGTGAGTCCAGTTTCAGATTCCGATGCTTCACTTCAGGTTTACTGTATCCCTTGGACCTTCTTATTGACGATGAAGCACAGAAATTGCATCCGAATTTAATACAAAAGGCACAATGGCGACTTAAGTACAAGAGGACTGATACCCTCCCCTGTTGGTCCAGTTTTAGATTCCGAAGCTTCGCTTCAGGTTCACTGTATACCTTGCACCTTCTTATTAACGATGAGACACAGAAATTGCATCGGAATTTAAGACAAAAGGCACAATGCCGACTTAAGTACAAGAAGACTGACACTCTCACAAACTATGATTTGAACCTCTCCTGTGAGTCCAGTTTTAGATTCCGATGCATCACTTCAGGTTTACTGTATACCTTGCACCGTCTTATTGACGATGAGACACAGAAATTGCATCGGAATTTAAGCCAAAAGGCACAATGCCGACTTAAGGACAAGAGGACAGACACTCTCACTTTCTATGATTTGAACCTCTCCTGTGAATCCAGTTTTAGGTTCCGATGCTTCACTACAGGTTTACTGTATACCTTGCACCGTCTTATTGACGATGAAACACAGAGATTGCATCGGTATTAAATTCAAAAGGCACAATGCCGACTTAAGTACAGGAGGACTGACACACTCACTTTCTATGATTTGAACCCCTCCTGTGAGTCCAGTTTTAGATTCTGATGCTTCACTTCAGGTTTACTGTATCCCTTGGACCTTCTTATTGACGATGAAACTCAGAAATTGCATCCGAATTTAATACAAATGGCACAATGCCGACTTAAGTACAAGAGGACTGACACTCTAACTATCTATGACTTGAACCTGTCCTGTGAGTCCAGTTTTAGATTCCGATGCTTCACTTCAGGTTTACTGTATCCCTTGGACCTTCTTATTGACGATGAAACACAGAAATTGCATCCGAATTTAATACAAAAGTCACAATACCGACTTAGATACAAGACGAGTGACACTATAACTTTCTATGATTTGAACCTCTCCTGTGAGTCCAGTTTTAGATTCCGATGCTTCACTTCGGGTTTACTGTATCCCTTTGACCTTCTTATTGACGATGAAACACAGAAATTGCACCCGAATTTAATACAAAAGGCACAATGGCGACTTAAGCACAAGAAGACTGACACTCTAACTTTCCATGATTTGAACCTCTCCTGTGAGTCCAGTTTTAGATTCCGATGCTTCACTTCAGGTTTACTGTATACCTTGCACCTTCTTATTGACGATGAAACACAGAAATTGCATCCGAAATTAATGCAAATGGCATAATACCGACTTAAGTACAAGAGGACTGACACGCTCACTTTCTATGTTTTGAACCTCTCCTGTGAGTCCAGTTTTAGATTCCGATGCTTCACTTCAGGTTTACTGTATACCGTGCGCCTTCTTATTGACGATGAAACACTGAAATTGCATCGGAATTAAATTCAGAGGGCACAATGCCGACTTAAGTGCAGGAGGACTGACACACTCACTTTCTATGATTTGAACCCCTCCTGTGAGTCCAGTTTTAGATTCCGATGCTTCACTTCAGGTTTACTGTATCCCTTGCACCTTCTTATTGACGATGAAACACAGACATTGCATCCGAATTTAACACAAGAGGCAATATGGCGAATTAAGTACAAGAGGACTGACACCCTCCCCTGTGAGTCCAGTTTTAGATTCCGATGCTTCACTTCAGGTTTACTGTATCCCTTGGACCTTCTAATTGACGATGAAACACAGAAATTGCATCCGAATTTAATACAAACGGCAAAATGCCGACTTCATTACAAGAGGACTGACACTCTCACTTTCTATGATTTGAACCTCTCCCGTGAGTCCAGTTCTAGATTCCGATGCTTCACTTCAGGTTTACTGTATTCCTTGGACCTTCGTATTGACGTTGAAACACAGAAATTGCATCCGAATTTAATACAAATGGCACAATGCCGACTTAAGTACAAGAGGACTGACACTCTCACCTTCTATGATTTGAACCTCTCCTGTGAGTCCAGTTTTAGATTCCGATGCCTCACGTCAGGTTTACTGTATTCCTTGGACATTCTTATTGACGATGAAACACAGAAATTGCATCCGAGTGTAATACAAATGGCACAATGCCGACTTAAGTACAAGAGGACTGACACTCTCTCATTCTATGATTTGAACCTCTCCTGTGAGTTCAGTTTTGGATTCCGATGCTTCACTTCAGGTTTACTGTATACCTTGCACCTTCTTATTGACGAAGAGACACAGAAATTGCATCGGTATTTAAGGCAAAAGGCACAATACCGACTTATGTACAAGAGGAGTGACACTCTCACTTTCTACGATTTGAACTTCTCCTGTGAGTCCAGTTTTAGATTCCGATGCTTCACTTCAGGTTTACTGTATCGCTTGGACCTTCTTATTGACGATGAAACAAAGAAATTGCATCGGAATTTAATACAAAAGGCACAATACCGACTTAAGTACAAGAGGACTGACACGCTAACGCTCTAACTCTCTATGTTTTGAACCTCTTCCGTGAGTCCAGTTTTGGATTCCGATACTTCACTTCAGGTTTACTGTATCGCTTGGACCTTCTTATTGACGATGAAACAAAGAAATTGCATCGGAATTTAATACAAAAGGCACAATACCGACTTAAGTACAAGAGGACTGACACTCTAACTATCTATGACTTGAACCTGTCCTGTGAGTCCAGTTTTAGATTCCGATGCTTCACTTCAGGTTTACTGTATCCCTTGGACCTTCTTATTGACGATGAAACACAGAAATTGCATCCGAATTTAATACAAAAGTCACAATACCGACTTAGATACAAGACGAGTGACACTATAACTTTCTATGATTTGAACCTCTCCTGTGAGTCCAGTTTTAGATTCCGATGCTTCACTTCGGGTTTACTGTATCCCTTTGACCTTCTTATTGACGATGAAACACAGAAATTGCATCCGAATTTAATACAAAAGGCACAATGGCGACTTAAGCACAAGAAGACTGACACTCTAACTTTCCATGATTTGAACCTCTCCTGTGAGTCTAGTTTTAGATTCCGATGCTTCACTTCAGGTTTACTGTATACCTTGCACCTTCTTATTGACGATGAAACAGAGAAATTGCATCCGAAATTAATGCAAATGGCTTAATACCGACTTAAGTACAAGAGGACTGACACGCTCACTTTCTATGATTTGAACCTCTCCTGTGAGTCCAGTTTTAGATTCCGATGCTTCACTTCAAGTTTACTGTATCCTTTGGACCTTCTTATTGACGATGAAACATAGAAATTGCATCCGAATTTAATACAAATGGCACAATGCCGACTTAAGTACAAGAGGGCTGACACTCTCACTTTCTATGATTTGAACCTCTCCAGTGAGTCCAGTTTCAGATTCCGATGCTTCACTTCAGGTTTACTGTATACCGTGCACCTTCTTATTGACGATGAAACACTGAAATTGCATCGGAATTAAATTCAAAGGGCACAATGCCGACTTAAGTGCTGGAGGACTGACACACTCACTTTCTATGATTTGAATCCCTCCTGTGAGTGCAGTTTTAGATTCCGATGCTTCACTTCTGGTTTACTGTAAACCTTGCACCTTCTTATTGACGAAGAGACACAGAAATTGCATTGGAATTTAATACAAAAGACACAATGAGGACTTAAGTAAATGAGGACTGACACTCTCACTTTCTATGATTTGAATCCCTCCTGTGAGTCCAGTTTCAGATTCCGATGCTTCACTTCAGGTTTACTGTATCCCTTGGACCTTCTTATTGACGATGAAGCACAGAAATTGCATCCGAATTTAATACAAAAGGCACAATGGCGACTTAAGTACAAGAGGACTGATACCCTCCCCTGTTGGTCCAGTTTTAGATTCCGAAGCTTCGCTTCAGGTTCACTGTATACCTTGCACCTTCTTATTAACGATGAGACACAGAAATTGCATCGGAATTTAAGACAAAAGGCACAATGCCGACTTAAGTACAACAAGACTGACACTCTCACAAACTATGATTTGAACCTCTAATGTGAGTCCAGTTTTAGATTCCGATGCATCACTTCAGGTTTACTGTATACCTTGCACCGTCTTATTGACGATGAGACACAGAAATTGCATCGGAATTTAAGCCAAAAGGCACAATGCCGACTTAAGGACAAGAGGACTGACACTCTCACTTTCTATGATTTGAACCTCTCCTGTGAGTCCAGTTTTAGATTCCGATGCTTCACTTCAGGTTTACTGTATTCCTTGGTCCTTCTTATTGACGATGAAACACAGAAATTGCATCGGAATTTAATACAAAAGGCACAATTCCGACTTAAGTAGAAGAGGAGTGACACTCTAACTTTCTATGATTTGAACCTCTCCTGTGAGTCCAGTTTTAGATTCCGATGCTTCACTTCAGGTTTACTGTATTTCTTGGACCTTCTTATTGACGATGAAACACAGAAATTGCATCCGAATTTAGTACAAATGGTACAATGCCGACTTAAGTACTAGAGGACTGACACTCTCACTTTCTACGATTTGAACCTCTCCTGTGAGTCCAGTTTTAGATTCCGATGCTTCACATCAGGTTTACTGTATATCTTGCACCTTCTTATTGACGATGAAACACAGAAATTGCATCCGAATTTAATACAAAAGGCACAATGCCGACTTATGTACAAGAGGACTGACATTCTAACTTTGTATGATTTGAACCTCTCCTGTGAGTCCAGTTTTAGATTTCGATGCTTCACTTCAGGTTTACTGTATACCTTGCACCTTCTTATTGACGATGAGACACAGAAATTGCATCGGAATTTAATACAAAAGGCACACTGCCGACTTAAGTACAAGAGGACTGACACTCTCACTTTCTATGATTTGAACCTCTCCTGTGAGTCCAGTTTTAGATTCCGATGCTTCACTTCAGGATTACTGTATCACTTGGACCTTCTTGTTGACGATGAAACACAGAGTTTGCATCCGAATATAATACAAAAGGCACAATGCCGTCTTAAGTACAAGAGGGCTGACTCTCTAAATTTCTATGATTTGAAACTCTCCTGTGAGCCCAGTTTTAGATTCCGACGCTTCACTTCAGGTTTACTGTATCCCTTGGACCTTCTTATTGACGATGAAACACAGAAATTGCATCCGAATTTAATACAAAAGGCACAATGGCGACTTAAGTACAAGAGGACTGACCCCCTCCCCTGTGAGTCTAGTTTTAGTTTCCGAAGCTTCACTTCAGGTTCACTGTATACCTTGCACCTTCTTATTGACGATGAGACACAGAAATTGCATCGGAATTTAAGACAAAAGGCACAATGCCGACTTAAGTACAAGAGGACTGACATTCTCACATTCTATGATTTGAACCTCTCCTGTGAGTCCAGTGTTAGATTCCGATGCTTCACTTCACGTTTACTCTATACCTTGCACCTTCTTATTGACGATGAGACACAGATATTGCATCGGAATTCAAACCAAAATGCACAATGCCGACTTAAGGACAAGAGGACTGACACTCTCACTTTCTATGATTTGAACCTCTCCTGTGAGTCCAGTTTTAGATTCCGATGCTTCCCTTCAGGTTTACTGTATACCTTCAACCGTCTTATTGACGATGAAACACAGAGATTGCATCAGAATTAAATTCAAAAGGCACAATGCCGACTTAAGTACAAGAGGACTGACACAATCACTTTCTATGATTTGAACCTCTCCTGTGAGTCCAGTTTTAGATTCCGATGCTTCACTTTATGTTTACTGTATCCCTTGGACCTTCTAGTTGACGATGAAACACAGAAATTGAATCCGAAATTAATACAAATGGCATAATGCCGACTTAATTACAAGATTACTGACACTCTCACTTTCTATGATTTGAACCTCTCCTGTGAGTCCAGTTTTAGATTCCGATGCTTCAAGTCAGGTTTACTGTATTCCTTGGATCTTCTTATTGACGATGAAACACAGAAATTGCATCCGAGTTTAATACAAATGGCACAATGCCGACTTAAATACAAGAGGACTGACACTCTCTCATTATATGATTTGAACCTCTCCTGTGAGTCCAGTTTTGGATTCCGATGCTTCACTTCAGGTTTACTGTATACCTTGCACCTTCTTATTGACGATGAGACACAGAAATTGCATCGGAATTTAAGACAAAAGGTACAATGCCGACTTAAGTACAAGAGGACTGACACTCTCACTTTCTATGATTTGAACCTATCCTTTGAGTCCAGTTTTAGATTCCGATGCTTCACTTCCGGTTTACTGTATCCCTTGGACCTTCTTATTGACGATGAAACACAGAAATTGCATCCGAATTTAATACAACAGGCACAATACCGACTTAAGTACAAGAGGACTGACACTCTAACTATCTATGATTTGAACCTCTCCTGTGAGTCCAGTTTTAGATTCCGATGCTTCACTTCGGGTTTACTGTATCCCTTGGACCTTCCTATTGACGATGAAACACAGAAATTGCATCCGAATTTAATACAAAAGTCACAATGGCGACTGAAGCACAAGAAGACTGACACTCTAACTTTCCATGATTTGAACCTCTCCTGTGAGTCCAGTTTGAGATTACGATGCTTCACTTCAGGTTTACTGTATACCTTGCACCTTCTTATTGACGATGAAACACAGAAATTGCATCCAAAATTAATACAAATGGCATAATACCGACTTAAGTACAAGAGGACTGACACGCTCACTTTCTATGATTTGAACCTCTCCTGTGAGTCCAGTTTTAGATTCCGATGCTTCACTTCAGGTTTACTGTATCCCTTGGACCTTCTTATTGACGATGAAACATAGAAATTGCATCCGAATTTAATACAAATCGCACAATGCCGACTTAAGTACAAGAGGGCTGACACTCTCGCTTTCTATGATTTGAACTTCTCCTGTGAGTCCAGTTTTAAATTCCGATGCTTCACTTCAGGCTTTCTGTATCCATTGGACCTTCTTATTGACGATGAAACACAGAAATTGCATCCGAATTTAATACAAATGGCACAATTCCGACTTAAGTACAAGAGGACTGACACTCTCACATTCTATGATTTGATCCTCACCTGTGAGTCCAGTTCTAGATTCCGATGCTTCACTTCAGGATTACTGTATACCTTGCACCTTCTTATTGACGATGAAACACTGAAATTGCATCGGAATTAAATTCAAAGGGCACAATGCGGACTTAAGTACAAGAGGACTGACACTCTGACTTTCTATGATTTGAACCTCTCCTGTGAGTTTAGTTTTAGATTCCGATGATTCCCTTCAGTTTTACTGTATCCCGTGGACCTTCTTATTGACGACGAAACACAGAAATTGCATCCGAATTCAATACAAAAGGCACAACTTCCACTTAAGTACAAGAGGAGTGAGTCTCTAACTTTCTAAGATTTGAACTTCTCCTGTGAGTCCAGCTTTAGATTCCGATGCTTCACTTCAGGTTTACTGTATACCTTGCACCTTTTTATTGACGATGAAACACAGAAATTGCATCCGAATTTAATACAAATGACATAATGCCGACTTCATTACAGGAGGACTGACACTCTCACTTTCTATGATTTGAACCTCTCCAGTGAGTCCAGTTTTAGATTCCGATGCTTCACTTCAGGCTTTCTGTATCCATTGGACCTTCTTATTGACGATGAAACACAGAAATTGCATCCGAATTTAATACAAATGGCACAATGCCGACTTAAGTACAAGAGGACTGACACTCTCACTTTCTATGATTTGAACCTCACCTGTGAGTCCAGTTTTAGATTCCGAAGCTTCAGTTCAGGTTTACTCTATACCTTGCACCTTCTTATTGACGATGAAACACAGAAATTGCATCCGAATTTAATACAAATGGCATAATACCGACTTAAGTACAAGAGGACTGACACGCTCACTTTCTATGATTTGAACCTCTTCTGTGAGTCCAGTTTTGGATTCCGATGCTTCACTTCGGGTTTACCGTATCCCGTGGACCTTCTTATTGACGATGAAACACAGAAATTTCATCCGAATCTAATACAAATGGCACAATGCCGAATTAAGTACAAGAGGACTGACACTCTCACTTTTTATGATTTGGACCTTTCCTGTGAGTCCAATTTTAGATTCCGATGCTTCACTTCAGGATTACTGTATATCTTGCACCTTCTTATTGACGATGAAACAGGGAGATTGCATCGGAATTAAATTCAAAACGCACAATGCCGACTTAAGTACAAGAGGACTGACACTCTAACTATCTATGATCTGAACCTGTCCTGTGAGTCCAGTTTTAGATTCCGATGCTTCACTTCGGGTTTACTGTATCCCTTGGACCTTCTTATTGACGATGAAACACAGAAATAGCATCCGAATTTAATACAAAAGGCACAATGGCGACTGAAGCACAAGAAGACTGACACTCTAACTTTCCATGATTTGAACCTCTCCTGTGAGTCCAGTTTTAGATTCCGATGCTTCACTTCAGGTTTACTGTATACCTTGCACCTTCTTATTGACGATGAAACACAGAAATTGCATCCGAAGTTAATACAAATGGCATAATACCGACTTAAGTACAAGAGGACTGACACGCTCACTTTCTATGATTTGAACCTCTCCTGTGAGTCCAGTTTTAGATTCCGATGCTTCACTTCAGGTTTACTGTATCCCTTGGACCTTCTTATTGACGATGAAACATAGAAATTGCATCCGAATTTAATACAAATGGCACAATGCCGACTTAAGTACAAGAGGGCTGACACTCTCACTTCCTATGATTTGAACCTCTCCAGTGAGTCCAGTTTTAGATTCCGATGCCTCACTTCAGGTTTACTGTATACCTTGCAGCTTCTTATTGACGATGAGACACAGAAATTGCAACGGAATTTAATACAAAAGGCACAATGCCGACTTAAGTACAAGAGGACTGACACTCTAAATTTCTATGAATTGAACCTCTCCTGTGAGTCCAGTTTTAGATTCCGATGCTTCACGTCAGGTTTACTGTATTCCTTGGATCTTCTTATTGACGATGAAACACAGAAATTGCATCCGAGTTTAATACAAATGGCACAATGCCGACTTAAATACAAGAGGACTGACACTCTCTCATTATATGATTTGAACCTCTCCTGTGAGTCCAGTTTTGGATTCCGATGCTTCACTTCAGGTTTACTGTATACCTTGCACCTTCTTATTGACGATGAGACACAGAAATTGCATCCGAATTTAATACAAAAGTCACAATGGCGACTGAAGCACAAGAAGACTGACACTCTAACTTTCCATGATTTGAACCTCTCCTGTGAGTCCAGTTTGAGATTACGATGCTTCACTTCAGGTTTACTGTATACCTTGCACCTTCTTATTGACGATGAAACACAGAAATTGCATCCAAAATTAATACAAATGGCATAATACCGACTTAAGTACAAGAGGACTGACACGCTCACTTTCTATGATTTGAACCTCTCCTGTGAGTCCAGTTTTAGATTCCGATGCTTCACTTCAGGTTTACTGTATCCCTTGGACCTTCTTATTGACGATGAAACATAGAAATTGCATCCGAATTTAATACAAATCGCACAATGCCGACTTAAGTACAAGAGGGCTGACACTCTCGCTTTCTATGATTTGAACTTCTCCTGTGAGTCCAGTTTTAAATTCCGATGCTTCACTTCAGGCTTTCTGTATCCATTGGACCTTCTTATTGACGATATAACACAGAAATTGCATCCGAATTTAATACAAATGGCACAATTCCGACTTAAGTACAAGAGGACTGACACTCTCACATTCTATGATTTGATCCTCACCTGTGAGTCCAGTTCTAGATTCCGATGCTTCACTTCAGGATTACTGTATACCTTGCACCTTCTTATTGACGATGAAACACTGAAATTGCATCGGAATTAAATTCAAAGGGCACAATGCGGACTTAAGTACAAGAGGACTGACACTCTGACTTTCTATGATTTGAACCTCTCCTGTGAGTTTAGTTTTAGATTCCGATGATTCCCTTCAGTTTTACTGTATCCCGTGGACCTTCTTATTGACGACGAAACACAGAAATTGCATCCGAATTCAATACAAAAGGCACAACTATCACTTAAGTACAAGAGGAGTGAGTCTCTAACTTTCTAAGATTTGAACTTCTCCTGTGAGTCCAGCTTTGGATTCCGATGCTTCACTTCAGGTTTACTGTATACCTTGCACCTTCTTATTGACGATGAAACACAGAAATTGCATCCGAATTTAATACAAATGACATAATGCCGACTTCATTACAGGAGGACTGACACTCTCACTTTCTATGATTTGAACCTCTCCAGTGAGTCCAGTTTTAGATTCCGATGCTTCACTTCAGGCTTTCTGTATCCATTGGACCTTCTTATTGACGATGAAACACAGAAATTGCATCCGAATTTAATACAAATGGCACAATGCCGACTTAAGTACAAGAGGACTGACACTCTCACTTTCTGTGATTTGAACCTCACCTGTGAGTCCAGTTTTAGATTCCGAAGCTTCAGTTCAGGTTTACTCTATACCTTGCACCTTCTTATTGACGATGAAACACAGAAATTGCATCCGAATTTAATACAAATGGCATAATACCGACTTAAGTACAAGAGGACTGACACGCTCACTTTCTATGATTTGAACCTCTTCTGTGAGTCCAGTTTTGGATTCCGATGCTTCACTTCGGGTTTACCGTATCCCGTGGACCTTCTTATTGACGATGAAACACAGAAATTTCATCCGAATCTAATACAAATGGCACAATGCCGAATTAAGTACAAGAGGACTGACACTCTCACTTTTTATGATTTGGACCTTTCCTGTGAGTCCAATTTTAGATTCCGATGCTTCACTTCAGGATTACTGTATACCTTGCACCTTCTTATTGACGAAGAGACACAGAAATTGCATCGGTATTTAAGGCAAAAGGCACAATACCGACTTATGTACAAGAGGAGTGACACTCTCACTTTCTACGATTTGAACTTCTCCTGTGAGTCCAGTTTTAGATTCCGATGCTTCACTTCAGGTTTACTGTATCGCTTGGACCTTCTTATTGACGATGAAACAAAGAAATTGCATCGGAATTTAATACAAAAGGCACAATACCGACTTAAGTACAAGAGGACTGACACGCTAACGCTCTAACTCTCTATGTTTTGAACCTCTTCCGTGAGTCCAGTTTTGGATTCCGATACTTCACTTCAGGTTTACTGTATCGCTTGGACCTTCTTATTGACGATGAAACAAAGAAATTGCATCGGAATTTAATACAAAAGGCACAATACCGACTTAAGTACAAGAGGACTGACACTCTAACTATCTATGACTTGAACCTGTCCTGTGAGTCCAGTTTTAGATTCCGATGCTTCACTTCAGGTTTACTGTATCCCTTGGACCTTCTTATTGACGATGAAACACAGAAATTGCATCCGAATTTAATACAAAAGTCACAATACCGACTTAGATACAAGACGAGTGACACTATAACTTTCTATGATTTGAACCTCTCCTGTGAGTCCAGTTTTAGATTCCGATGCTTCACTTCGGGTTTACTGTATCCCTTTGACCTTCTTATTGACGATGAAACACAGAAATTGCATCCGAATTTAATACAAAAGGCACAATGGCGACTTAAGCACAAGAAGACTGACACTCTAACTTTCCATGATTTGAACCTCTCCTGTGAGTCTAGTTTTAGATTCCGATGCTTCACTTCAGGTTTACTGTATACCTTGCACCTTCTTATTGACGATGAAACAGAGAAATTGCATCCGAAATTAATGCAAATGGCTTAATACCGACTTAAGTACAAGAGGACTGACACGCTCACTTTCTATGATTTGAACCTCTCCTGTGAGTCCAGTTTTAGATTCCGATGCTTCACTTCAAGTTTACTGTATCCTTTGGACCTTCTTATTGACGATGAAACATAGAAATTGCATCCGAATTTAATACAAATGGCACAATGCCGACTTAAGTACAAGAGGGCTGACACTCTCACTTTCTATGATTTGAACCTCTCCAGTGAGTCCAGTTTCAGATTCCGATGCTTCACTTCAGGTTTACTGTATACCGTGCACCTTCTTATTGACGATGAAACACTGAAATTGCATCGGAATTAAATTCAAAGGGCACAATGCCGACTTAAGTGCTGGAGGACTGACACACTCACTTTCTATGATTTGAACCCCTCCTGTGAGTGCAGTTTTAGATTCCGATGCTTCACTTCTGGTTTACTGTAAACCTTGCACCTTCTTATTGACGAAGAGACACAGAAATTGCATTGGAATTTAATACAAAAGACACAATGAGGACTTAAGTAAATGAGGACTGACACTCTCACTTTCTATGATTTGAATCCCTCCTGTGAGTCCAGTTTCAGATTCCGATGCTTCACTTCAGGTTTACTGTATCCCTTGGACCTTCTTATTGACGATGAAGCACAGAAATTGCATCCGAATTTAATACAAAAGGCACAATGGCGACTTAAGTACAAGAGGACTGATACCCTCCCCTGTTGGTCCAGTTTTAGATTCCGAAGCTTCGCTTCAGGTTCACTGTATACCTTGCACCTTCTTATTAACGATGAGACACAGAAATTGCATCGGAATTTAAGACAAAAGGCACAATGCCGACTTAAGTACAACAAGACTGACACTCTCACAAACTATGATTTGAACCTCTAATGTGAGTCCAGTTTTAGATTCCGATGCATCACTTCAGGTTTACTGTATACCTTGCACCGTCTTATTGACGATGAGACACAGAAATTGCATCGGAATTTAAGCCAAAAGGCACAATGCCGACTTAAGGACAAGAGGACTGACACTCTCACTTTCTATGATTTGAACCTCTCCTGTGAGTCCAGTTTTAGATTCCGATGCTTCACTTCAGGTTTACTGTATTCCTTGGTCCTTCTTATTGACGATGAAACACAGAAATTGCATCGGAATTTAATACAAAAGGCACAATTCCGACTTAAGTAGAAGAGGAGTGACACTCTAACTTTCTATGATTTGAACCTCTCCTGTGAGTCCAGTTTTAGATTCCGATGCTTCACTTCAGGTTTACTGTATTTCTTGGACCTTCTTATTGACGATGAAACACAGAAATTGCATCCGAATTTAGTACAAATGGTACAATGCCGACTTAAGTACTAGAGGACTGACACTCTCACTTTCTACGATTTGAACCTCTCCTGTGAGTCCAGTTTTAGATTCCGATGCTTCACATCAGGTTTACTGTATATCTTGCACCTTCTTATTGACGATGAAACACAGAAATTGCATCCGAATTTAATACAAAAGGCACAATGCCGACTTATGTACAAGAGGACTGACATTCTAACTTTGTATGATTTGAACCTCTCCTGTGAGTCCAGTTTTAGATTTCGATGCTTCACTTCAGGTTTACTGTATACCTTGCACCTTCTTATTGACGATGAGACACAGAAATTGCATCGGAATTTAATACAAAAGGCACACTGCCGACTTAAGTACAAGAGGACTGACACTCTCACTTTCTATGATTTGAACCTCTCCTGTGAGTCCAGTTTTAGATTCCGATGCTTCACTTCAGGATTACTGTATCACTTGGACCTTCTTGTTGACGATGAAACACAGAGTTTGCATCCGAATATAATACAAAAGGCACAATGCCGTCTTAAGTACAAGAGGGCTGACTCTCTAAATTTCTATGATTTGAAACTCTCCTGTGAGCCCAGTTTTAGATTCCGACGCTTCACTTCAGGTTTACTGTATCCCTTGGACCTTCTTATTGACGATGAAACACAGAAATTGCATCCGAATTTAATACAAAAGGCACAATGGCGACTTAAGTACAAGAGGACTGACCCCCTCCCCTGTGAGTCTAGTTTTAGTTTCCGAAGCTTCACTTCAGGTTCACTGTATACCTTGCACCTTCTTATTGACGATGAGACACAGAAATTGCATCGGAATTTAAGACAAAAGGCACAATGCCGACTTAAGTACAAGAGGACTGACATTCTCACATTCTATGATTTGAACCTCTCCTGTGAGTCCAGTGTTAGATTCCGATGCTTCACTTCACGTTTACTCTATACCTTGCACCTTCTTATTGACGATGAGACACAGATATTGCATCGGAATTCAAACCAAAATGCACAATGCCGACTTAAGGACAAGAGGACTGACACTCTCACTTTCTATGATTTGAACCTCTCCTGTGAGTCCAGTTTTAGATTCCGATGCTTCCCTTCAGGTTTACTGTATACCTTCAACCGTCTTATTGACGATGAAACACAGAGATTGCATCAGAATTAAATTCAAAAGGCACAATGCCGACTTAAGTACAAGAGGACTGACACAATCACTTTCTATGATTTGAACCTCTCCTGTGAGTCCAGTTTTAGATTCCGATGCTTCACTTTATGTTTACTGTATCCCTTGGACCTTCTAGTTGACGATGAAACACAGAAATTGAATCCGAAATTAATACAAATGGCATAATGCCGACTTAATTACAAGATTACTGACACTCTCACTTTCTATGATTTGAACCTCTCCTGTGAGTCCAGTTTTAGATTCCGATGCTTCAAGTCAGGTTTACTGTATTTCCTTGGATCTTCTTATTGACGATGAAACACAGAAATTGCATCCGAGTTTAATACAAATGGCACAATGCCGACTTAAATACAAGAGGACTGACACTCTCTCATTATATGATTTGAACCTCTCCTGTGAGTCCAGTTTTGGATTCCGATGCTTCACTTCAGGTTTACTGTATACCTTGCACCTTCTTATTGACGATGAGACACAGAAATTGCATCGGAATTTAAGACAAAAGGTACAATGCCGACTTAAGTACAAGAGGACTGACACTCTCACGTTCTATGATTTGAACCTATCCTTTGAGTCCAGTTTTAGATTCCGATGCTTCACTTCCGGTTTACTGTATCCCTTGGACCTTCTTATTGACGATGAAACACAGAAATTGCATCCGAATTTAATACAACAGGCACAATACCGACTTAAGTACAAGAGGACTGACACTCTAACTATCTATGATTTGAACCTCTCCTGTGAGTCCAGTTTTAGATTCCGATGCTTCACTTCGGGTTTACTGTATCCCTTGGACCTTCCTATTGACGATGAAACACAGAAATTGCATCCGAATTTAATACAAAAGTCACAATGGCGACTGAAGCACAAGAAGACTGACACTCTAACTTTCCATGATTTGAACCTCTCCTGTGAGTCCAGTTTGAGATTACGATGCTTCACTTCAGGTTTACTGTATACCTTGCACCTTCTTATTGACGATGAAACACAGAAATTGCATCCAAAATTAATACAAATGGCATAATACCGACTTAAGTACAAGAGGACTGACACGCTCACTTTCTATGATTTGAACCTCTCCTGTGAGTCCAGTTTTAGATTCCGATGCTTCACTTCAGGTTTACTGTATCCCTTGGACCTTCTTATTGACGATGAAACATAGAAATTGCATCCGAATTTAATACAAATCGCACAATGCCGACTTAAGTACAAGAGGGCTGACACTCTCGCTTTCTATGATTTGAACTTCTCCTGTGAGTCCAGTTTTAAATTCCGATGCTTCACTTCAGGCTTTCTGTATCCATTGGACCTTCTTATTGACGATGAAACACAGAAATTGCATCCGAATTTAATACAAATGGCACAATTCCGACTTAAGTACAAGAGGACTGACACTCTCACATTCTATGATTTGATCCTCACCTGTGAGTCCAGTTCTAGATTCCGATGCTTCACTTCAGGATTACTGTATACCTTGCACCTTCTTATTGACGATGAAACACTGAAATTGCATCGGAATTAAATTCAAAGGGCACAATGCGGACTTAAGTACAAGAGGACTGACACTCTGACTTTCTATGATTTGAACCTCTCCTGTGAGTTTAGTTTTAGATTCCGATGATTCCCTTCAGTTTTACTGTATCCCGTGGACCTTCTTATTGACGACGAAACACAGAAATTGCATCCGAATTCAATACAAAAGGCACAACTTCCACTTAAGTACAAGAGGAGTGAGTCTCTAACTTTCTAAGATTTGAACTTCTCCTGTGAGTCCAGCTTTAGATTCCGATGCTTCACTTCAGGTTTACTGTATACCTTGCACCTTTTTATTGACGATGAAACACAGAAATTGCATCCGAATTTAATACAAATGACATAATGCCGACTTCATTACAGGAGGACTGACACTCTCACTTTCTATGATTTGAACCTCTCCAGTGAGTCCAGTTTTAGATTCCGATGCTTCACTTCAGGCTTTCTGTATCCATTGGACCTTCTTATTGACGATGAAACACAGAAATTGCATCCGAATTTAATACAAATGGCACAATGCCGACTTAAGTACAAGAGGACTGACACTCTCACTTTCTATGATTTGAACCTCACCTGTGAGTCCAGTTTTAGATTCCGAAGCTTCAGTTCAGGTTTACTCTATACCTTGCACCTTCTTATTGACGATGAAACACAGAAATTGCATCCGAATTTATACAAATGGCATAATACCGACTTAAGTACAAGAGGACTGACACGCTCACTTTCTATGATTTGAACCTCTTCTGTGAGTCCAGTTTGGGATTCCGATGCTTCACTTCGGGTTTACCGTATCCCGTGGACCTTCTTATTGACGATGAAACACAGAAATTTCATCCGAATCTAATACAAATGGCACAATGCCGAATTAAGTACAAGAGGACTGACACTCTCACTTTTTATGATTTGGACCTTTCCTGTGAGTCCAATTTTAGATTCCGATGCTTCACTTCAGGATTACTGTATATCTTGCACCTTCTTATTGACGATGAAACAGGGAAATTGCATCGGAATTAAATTCAAAACGCACAATGCCGACTTAAGTACAAGAGGACTGACACTCTAACTATCTATGATCTGAACCTGTCCTGTGAGTCCAGTTTAGGATTCCGATGCTTCACTTCGGGTTTACTGTATCCCTTGGACCTTCTTATTGACGATGAAACACAGAAATAGCATCCGAATTTAATACAAAAGGCACAATGGCGACTGAAGCACAAGAAGAACTGACACTCTAACTTTCCATGATTTGAACCTCTCCTGTGAGTCAGTTTTAGATTCCGATGCTTCACTTCAGGTTTACTGTATACCTTGCACCTTCTTATTGACGATGAAACACAGAAATTGCATCGAAGTTAATACAAATGGCATAATACCGACTTAAGTACAAGAGGGACTGACACGCTCACTTTCTATGATTTGAACCTCTCCTGTGAGTCCAGTTTTAGATTCCGATGCTTCACTTCAGGTTTACTGTATCCCTTGGACCTTCTTATTGACGATGAAACATAGAAATTGCATCCGAATTTAATACAAATGGCACAATGCCGACTTAAGTACAAGAGGGCTGACACTCTCACTTCCTATGATTTGAACCTCTCCAGTGAGTCCAGTTTTAGATTCCGATGCCTCACTTCAGGTTTACTGTATACCTTGCAGCTTCTTATTGACGATGAGACACAGAAATTGCAACGGAATTTAATACAAAAGGCACAATGCCGACTTAAGTACAAGAGGACTGACACTCTAAATTTCCTATGAATTGAACCTCTCCTGTGAGTCCAGTTTTAGATTCCGATGCTTCACGTCAGTTTACTGTATTCCTTGGATCTTCTTATTGACGATGAAACACAGAAATTGCATCCGAGTTTAATACAAATGGCACAATGCCGACTTAAATACAAGAGGACTGACACTCTCTCATTATATGATTTGAACCTCTCCTGTGAGTCCAGTTTTGGATTCCGATGCTTCACTTCAGGTTTACTGTATACCTTGCACCTTCTTATTGACGAGAGACACAGAAATTGCATCCGAATTTAATACAAAAGTCACAATGGCGACTGAAGCACAAGAAGACTGACACTCTAACTTTCCATGATTTGAACCTCTCCTGTGAGTCCAGTTTTAGATTCCGATGCTTCACTTCAGGTTTACTGTATCCCTTGGACCTTCTTATTGACGATGAAACATAGAAATTGCAATCCGAAATTTAATACAAATCGCACAATGCCGACTTAAGTACAAGAGGGCTGACACTCTCGCTTTCTATGATTTGAACTTCTCCTGTGAGTCCAGTTTTAAATTCCGATGCTTCACTTCAGGCTTTCTGTATCCATTGGACCCTTCTTATTGACGATATAACACAGAAATTGCATCCGAATTTAATACAAATGGCACAATTCCGACTTAAGTACAAGAGGGACTGACACTCTCACATTCTATGATTTGATCCTCACCTGTGAGTCCAGTTCTAGATTCCGATGCTTCACTTCAGGATTACTGTATACCTTGCACCTCTTATTGACGATGAAACACTGAAATTGCATCGATTAAATTCAAAGGGCACAATGCGGACTTAAGTACAAGAGGACTGACACTCTGACTTTCTATGATTTGAACCTCTCCTGTGAGTTTAGTTTTAGATTCCGATGATTCCCTTCAGTTTTACTGTATCCCGTGGACCTTCTTATTGACGACGAAACACAGAAATTGCATCCGAATTCAATACAAAAGGCACAACTTCCACTTAAGTACAAGAGGAGTGAGTCTCTAACTTTCTAAGATTTGAACTTCTCCTGTGAGTCCAGCTTTGGATTCCGATGCTTCACTTCAGGTTTACTGTATACCTTGCACCTTCTTATTGACGATGAAACACAGAAATTGCATCCGAATTTAATACAAATGACATAATGCCGACTTCATTACAGGAGGACTGACACTCTCACTTTCTATGATTTGAACCTCTCCAGTGAGTCCAGTTTTAGATTCCGATGCTTCACTTCAGGCTTTCTGTATCCATTGGACCTTCTTATTGACGATGAAACACAGAAATTGCATCCGAATTTAATACAAATGGCACAATGCCGACTTAAGTACAAGAGGACTGACACTCTCACTTTCTGTGATTTGAACCTCACCTGTGAGTCCAGTTTTAGATTCCGAAGCTTCAGTTCAGGTTTACTCTATACCTTGCACCTTCTTATTGACGATGAAACACAGAAATTGCATCCGAATTTAATACAAATGGCATAATACCGACTTAAGTACAAGAGGACTGACACGCTCACTTTCTATGATTTGAACCTCTTCTGTGAGTCCAGTTTTGGATTCCGATGCTTCACTTCGGGTTTACCGTATCCCGTGGACCTTCTTATTGACGATGAAACACAGAAATTTCATCCGAATCTAATACAAATGGCACAATGCCGAATTAAGTACAAGAGGACTGACACTCTCACTTTTTATGATTTGGACCTTTCCTGTGAGTCCAATTTTAGATTCCGATGCTTCACTTCAGGATTACTGTATATCTTGCACCTTCTTATTGACGATGAAACAGGGAAATTGCATCGGAATTAAATTCAAAACGCACAATGCCGACTTAAGTACAAGAGGACTGACACTCTAACTATCTATGATCTGAACCTGTCCTGTGAGTCCAGTTTTAGATTCCGATGCTTCACTTCGGGTTTACTGTATCCCTTGGACCTTCTTATTGACGATGAAACACAGAAATAGCATCCGAATTTAATACAAAAGGCACAATGGCGACTGAAGCACAAGAAGACTGACACTCTAACTTTCCATGATTTGAACCTCTCCTGTGAGTCCAGTTTTAGATTCCGATGCTTCACTTCAGGTTTACTGTATACCTTGCACCTTCTTATTGACGATGAAACACAGAAATTGCATCCGAAGTTAATACAAATGGCATAATACCGACTTAAGTACAAGAGGACTGACACGCTCACTTTCTATGATTTGAACCTCTGCTGTGAGTCCAGTTTTAGATTCCGATGCTTCACTTCAGGTTTACTGTATCCCTTGGACCTTCTTATTGACGATGAAACATAGAAATTGCATCCGAATTTAATACAAATGGCACAATGCCGACTTAAGTACAAGAGGGCTGACACTCTCACTTCCTATGATTTGAACCTCTCCAGTGAGTCCAGTTTTAGATTCCGATGCCTCACTTCAGGTTTACTGTATACCTTGCAGCTTCTTATTGACGATGAGACACAGAAATTGCAACGGAATTTAATACAAAAGGCACAATGCCGACTTAAGTACAAGAGGACTGACACTCTCACATTCTATGATTTGATCCTCACCTGTGAGTCAAGTTTTAGATTCCGATGCTTCACTTCAGGTTTACTGTATACCTTGCACCTTCTTATTGACGATGAAACACTGAAATTGCATCGGAATTAAATTCAAAGGGCACAATGCGGACTTAAGTACAAGAGGACTGACACTCTGACTTTCTATGATTTGAACCTCTCCTGTGAGTTTAGCTTTAGATTCCGATGATTCCCTTCAGTTTTACTGTATCCCGTGGACCTTCTTATTGACGATGACACACAGAAATTGCATCCGAATTTAATACAAAAGGCACAATACCCACTTAAGTACAACAGGAGTGATTCTCTAACTTTTTATGATTTGAACTTCTCCTGTGAGTCCAGCTTTAGATTCCGATGCTTCACTTCAGGTTTACTGTATACCTTGCACCTTCTTATTGACGATGAAACACAGAAATTGCATCCGAATTTAATACAAATGGCATAATGCCGACTTAATTACAAGAGGACTGACACTCTCACTTTCTATGATTTGAACCTCTCCTGTGAGTCCAGTTTTTAATTCCGAAGCTTCACTTCAGGCTTTCTGTATCCATTGGACCTTCTTATTGACGATGAAACACAGAAATTGCATCCGAATTTAATACAAATGGCACAATTCCGACTTAAGAACTAGAGGACTGACACTCTCACATTCTATGATTTGATCCTCACCTGTGAGTCCAGATTTAGATTCCGATGCTTCACTTCAGGTTTACTGTATACCTTGCACCTTCTTATTGACGATGAAACACTGAAATTGCATCGGAATTAAATTCAAAGGGCACAATGCGGACTTAAGTACAAGAGGACTGACACTCTGACTTTCTACGATTTGAACCTCTCCCGTGAGTTTAGCTTTAGATTCCGATGATTCCCTTCAGTTTTACTGTATCCCGTGGACCTTCTTATTGACGATGAAACACAGAAATTGCATCCGAATTTAATACAAAAGGCACAATACCCACTTAAGTACAAGAGGAGTGAGTCTCTAACTTTCTATGATTTGAACTTCTCCTGTGAGTCCAGCTTTAGATTCCGATGCTTCAGTTCAGGTTTACTGTATACCTTGCACCTTCTTATTGACGATGAAACACAGAAATTGCATCCGAATTTAATACAAATATCATAATGCCGACTTAATTACAAGAGGACTGACACTCTCACTTTCTATGATTTGAACCTCTCCTGTGAGTCCAGTTTTAGATTCCGATGCTTCACTTCAGGCTCTCTGTATCCATTGGACCTTCTTATTGACGATGAAACACAGAAATTGCATCCGAATTTAATACAAATGGCACAATGCCGACTTAAGTACAAGAGGACTGACACTCTCACTTTCTATGATTTGAACCTCACCTGTGAGTCCAGTTTTAGATTCCGAAGCTTCAGTTCAGGTTTACTCTATACCTTGCACCTTCTTATTGACGATGAAACACAGAAATTGCATCCGAATTTAATACAAATATCATAATGCCGACTTAATTACAAGAGGACTGACACTCTCACTTTCTATGATTTGAACCTCTCCTGTGAGTCCAGTTTTAGATTCCGATGCTTCACTTCAGGCTCTCTGTATCCATTGGACCTTCTTATTGACGATGAAACACAGAAATTGCATCCGAATTTAATACAAAAGGCACAATACCCACTTAAGTACAAGAGGAGTGAGTCTCTAACTTTCTATGATTTGAACTTCTCCTGTGAGTCCAGCTTTAGATTCCGATGCTTCAGTTCAGGTTTACTGTATACCTTGCACCTTCTTATTGACGATGAAACACAGAAATTGCATCCGAATTTAATACAAATATCATAATGCCGACTTAATTACAAGAGGACTGACACTCTCACTTTCTATGATTTGAACCTCTCCTGTGAGTCCAGTTTTAGATTCCGATGCTTCACTTCAGGCTCTCTGTATCCATTGGACCTTCTTATTGACGATGAAACACAGAAATTGCATCCGAATTTAATACAAATGGCACAATGCCGACTTAAGTACAAGAGGACTGACACTCTCACTTTCTATGATTTGAACCTCACCTGTGAGTCCAGTTTTAGATTCCGAAGCTTCAGTTCAGGTTTACTCTATACCTTGCACCTTCTTATTGACGATGAGACACAGAAATTGCAACGGAATTTAATACAAACGGCACAATGCCGACTTAAGTACAAGAGGACTGACACTCTCACATTCTATGCTTTGATCCTCACCTGTGAGTCCAGTTTTAGATTCGGATGCTTCACTTCAGGTTTACTGTATACCTTGCACCTTCTTATTGACGATGAAACACTGAAATTGCATCGGAATTAAATTCAAAGGGCACAATGCGGACTTAAGTACAAGAGGACTGACACTCTGACTTTCTATGATTTGAACCTCTCCTGTGAGTTTAGTTTTAGATTCCGATGATTCAATTCAGTTTTACTGTATCCCGTGGACCTTCTTATTGACGATGAAACACAGAAATTGCATCCGAATTTAATACAAAAGGCACAATACCCACTTAAGTACAAGAGGAGTGAGACTCTAACTTTCTATGATTTGAACTTCTCCTGTGAGTCCAGCTTTAGATTCCGATGCTTCACTTCAGGTTTACTGTATACCGTGCACCTTCTTATTGACGATGAAACACAGAAATTGCATCCGAATTTAATACAAATGGCATAATGCCGACTTAATTACAAGAGGACTGACACTCTCACTTTCTATGATTTGAACCTCTCCTGTGAGTTTAGTTTTAGATTCCGATGATTCCCTTCAGTTTTACTGTATCCCGTGGACCTTCTTATTGACGATGAAACACAGAAATTCCATCCGAATTTAATACAAAAGGCACAATACCCACTTAAGTACAAGAGGAGTGAGTCTCTAACTTTCTATGATTTGAATTTTTCCCGTGAGTCCAGCTTTAGATTCCGATGCTTCACTTCAGGTTTACTGTATACCTTGCACCTTCTTATTGACGATGAAACACAGAAATTGCATCCGAATTTAATACAAAAGGCACAATGCCGACTTAAGTACAAGAGGACTGACACTCTCACATTCTATGATTTGATCCTCACCTGTGAGTCAAGTTTTAGATTCCGATGCTTCACTTCAGGTTTACTGTATACCTTGCACCTTCTTATTGACGATGAAACACTGAAATTGCATCGGAATTAAATTCAAAGGGCACAATGCGGACTTAAGTACAAGAGGACTGACACTCTGACTTTCTATGATTTGAACCTCTCCTGTGAGTTTAGCTTTAGATTCCGATGATTCCCTTAAGTTTTACTGTATCCCGTGGACCTTCTTATTGACGATGACACACAGAAATTGCATCCGAATTTAATACAAAAGGCACAATACCCACTTAAGTACAACAGGAGTGATTCTCTAACTTTTTATGATTTGAACTTCTCCTGTGAGTCCAGCTTTAGATTCCGATGCTTCACTTCAGGTTTACTGTATACCTTGCACCTTCTTATTGACGATGAAACACAGAAATTACATCCGAATTTAATACAAATGGCATAATGCCGACTTAATTACAAGAGGACTGACACTCTCACTTTCTATGATTTGAACCTCTCCTGTGAGTCCAGTTTTTAATTCCGAAGCTTCACTTCAGGCTTTCTGTATCCATTGGACCTTCTTATTGACGATGAAACACAGAAATTGCATCCGAATTTAATACAAATGGCACAATTCCGACTTAAGAACTAGAGGACTGACACTCTCACATTCTATGATTTGATCCTCACCTGTGAGTCCAGATTTAGATTCCGATGCTTCACTTCAGGTTTACTGTATACCTTGCACCTTCTTATTGACGATGAAACACTGAAATTGCATCGGAATTAAATTCAAAGGGCACAATGCGGACTTAAGTACAAGAGGACTGACACTCTGACTTTCTACGATTTGAACCTCTCCCGTGAGTTTAGTTTTAGATTCCGATGATTCCCTTCAGTTTTACTGTATCCCGTGGACCTTCTTATTGACGATGAAACACAGAAATTGCATCCGAATTTAATACAAAAGGCACAATACCCACTTAAGTACAAGAGGAGTGAGTCTCTAACTTTCTATGATTTGAACTTCTCCTGTGAGTCCAGCTTTAGATTCCGATGCTTCAGTTCAGGTTTACTGTATACCTTGCACCTTCTTATTGACGATGAAACACAGAAATTGCATCCGAATTTAATACAAATATCATAATGCCGACTTAATTACAAGAGGACTGACACTCTCACTTTCTATGATTTGAACCTCTCCTGTGAGTCCAGTTTTAGATTCCGATGCTTCACTTCAGGCTCTCTGTATCCATTGGACCTTCTTATTGACGATGAAACACAGAAATTGCATCCGAATTTAATACAAATGGCACAATGCCGACTTAAGTACAAGAGGACTGACACTCTCACTTTCTATGATTTGAACCTCACCTGTGAGTCCAGTTTTAGATTCCGAAGCTTCAGTTCAGGTTTACTCTATACCTTGCACCTTCTTATTGACGATGAAACACAGAAATTGCATCCGAATTTAATACAAATATCATAATGCCGACTTAATTACAAGAGGACTGACACTCTCACTTTCTATGATTTGAACCTCTCCTGTGAGTCCAGTTTTAGATTCCGATGCTTCACTTCAGGCTCTCTGTATCCATTGGACCTTCTTATTGACGATGAAACACAGAAATTGCATCCGAATTTAATACAAAAGGCACAATACCCACTTAAGTACAAGAGGAGTGAGTCTCTAACTTTCTATGATTTGAACTTCTCCTGTGAGTCCAGCTTTAGATTCCGATGCTTCAGTTCAGGTTTACTGTATACCTTGCACCTTCTTATTGACGATGAAACACAGAAATTGCATCCGAATTTAATACAAATATCATAATGCCGACTTAATTACAAGAGGACTGACACTCTCACTTTCTATGATTTGAACCTCTCCTGTGAGTCCAGTTTTAGATTCCGATGCTTCACTTCAGGCTCTCTGTATCCATTGGACCTTCTTATTGACGATGAAACACAGAAATTGCATCCGAATTTAATACAAATGGCACAATGCCGACTTAAGTACAAGAGGACTGACACTCTCACTTTCTATGATTTGAACCTCACCTGTGAGTCCAGTTTTAGATTCCGAAGCTTCAGTTAAGGTTTACTCTATACCTTGCACCTTCTTATTGACGATGAGACACAGAAATTGCAACGGAATTTAATACAAACGGCACAATGCCGACTTAAGTACAAGAGGACTGACACTCTCACATTCTATGCTTTGATCCTCACCTGTGAGTCCAGTTTTAGATTCGGATGCTTCACTTCAGGTTTACTGTATACCTTGCACCTTCTTATTGACGATGAAACACTGAAATTGCATCGGAATTAAATTCAAAGGGCACAATGCGGACTTAAGTACAAGAGGACTGACACTCTGACTTTCTATGATTTGAACCTCTCCTGTGAGTTTAGTTTTAGATTCCGATGATTCAATTCAGTTTTACTGTATCCCGTGGACCTTCTTATTGACGATGAAACACAGAAATTGCATCCGAATTTAATACAAAAGGCACAATACCCACTTAAGTACAAGAGGAGTGAGACTCTAACTTTCTATGATTTGAACTTCTCCTGTGAGTCCAGCTTTAGATTCCGATGCTTCACTTCAGGTTTACTGTATACCGTGCACCTTCTTATTGACGATGAAACACAGAAATTGCATCCGAATTTAATACAAATGGCATAATGCCGACTTAATTACAAGAGGACTGACACTCTCACTTTCTATGATTTGAACCTCTCCTGTGAGTTTAGTTTTAGATTCCGATGATTCCCTTCAGTTTTACTGTATCCCGTGGACCTTCTTATTGACGATGAAACACAGAAATTCCATCCGAATTTAATACAAAAGGCACAATACCCACAAGTACAAGAGGAGTGAGTCTCTAACTTTCTATGATTTGAATTTTTCCCGTGAGTCCAGCTTTAGATTCCGATGCTTCACTTCAGGTTTACTGTATACCTTGCACCTTCTTATTGACGATGAAACACAGAAATTGCATCCGAATTTAATACAAATGGCACAATGCCGACTTAAGTACAAGAGGACTGACACTCTCACATTCTATGATTTTATCCTCACAAGTGAGTCCTGTTTTAGATTCCGATGCTTCACTTCAGGTCTACTGTATACCTTGCACCTTCTTATTGACGATGGAACACGGAAATTGCATCGGAATTAAATTCAAAGGGCACAATGCGGACTTAAGTACAAGAGGACTGACACTCTGACTTTCTATGATTTGAACCTCTCCTGTGAGTTTAGTTTTAGATTCCGATGATTCCCTTCAGTTTTACTGTATCCCGTGGACCTTCTTATTGACGTTGAAACACAGAAATTGTATCCGAATTTAATACACATGGCACAATGCCGACTTAAGTACAAGAGGACTGGCACTCTCACCTTCTATGATTTGAACCTCTCCTGTGAGTCCAGTTTTGGATTCCGATACTTCACTTCAGGTTTACTGTATCGCTTGGACCTTCTTATTGACGATGAAACAAAGAAATTGCATCGGAATTTAATACAAAAGGCACAATACCGACTTAAGTACAAGAGGACTGACACGCTAACGCTCTAACTCTCTATGTTTTGAACCTCTTCTGTGAGCCCAGTTTTGGATTCCGATACTTCACTTCAGGTTTACTGTATCGCTTGGACCTTCTTATTGACGATGAAACAAAGAAATTGCATCGGAATTTAATACAAAAGGCACAATACCGACTTAAGTACAAGAGGACTGACACGCTAACGCTCTAACTCTCTATGTTTAGAACCTCTTCTGTGAGTCCAGTTTTGGATTCCGATACTTCAGGTTTACCGTATCCCTTGGACCTTCTTATTGACGATGAAACACAGAAATTGCATCCGAATTTAATACAAATGGCACAATGCCGACTTAAGTACAAGAGGACTGACACTCTAACTATCTATGACTTGAACCTGTCCTGTGAGTCCAGTTTTAGATTCCGATGCTTCACTTCAGGTTTACTGTATCCCTTGGACCTTCTTATTGACGATGAAACACAGAAATTGCATCCGAATTTAATACAAAAGTCACAATACCGACTTAGATACAAGACGAGTGACACTATAACTTTCTATGATTTGAACCTCTCCTGTGAGTCCAGTTTTAGATTCCGATGCTTCACTTCGGGTTTACTGTATCCCTTTGACCTTCTTATTGACGATGAAACACAGAAATTGCATCCGAATTTAATACAAAAGGCACAATGGCGACTTAAACACAAGAAGACTGACACTCTAACTTTCCATGATTTGAACCTCTCCTGTGAGTCTAGTTTTAGATTCCGATGCTTCACTTCAGGTTTACTGTATACCTTGCACCTTCTTATTGACGATGAAACACAGAAATTGCATCCGAAATTAATGCAAATGGCTTAATACCGACTTAAGTACAAGAGGACTGACACGCTCACTTTCTATGATTTGAACCTCTCCTGTGAGTCCAGTTTTAGATTCCGATGCTTCACTTCAGGTTTACTGTATCCTTTGGACCTTCTTATTGACGATGAAACATAGAAATTGCATCCGAATTTAATACAAATGGCACAATGCCGACTTAAGTAAAAGAGGGCTGACACTCTCACTTTCTATGATTTGAACCTCTCCAGTGAGTCCAGTTTCAGATTCCGATGCTTCACTTCAGGTTTACTGTATACCGTGCACCTTCTTATTGACGATGAAACACTGAAATTGCATCGGAATTAAATTCAAAGGGCACAATGCCGACTTAAGTGCTGGAGGACTGACACACTCACTTTCTATGATTTGAACCCCTCCTGTGAGTGCAGTTTTAGATTCCGATGCTTCACTTCTGGTTTACTGTAAACCTTGCACCTTCTTATTGACGATGAGACACAGAAATTGCATTGGAATTTAATACAAAAGACACAATGAGGACTTAAGTAAAAGAGGACTGACACTCTCACTTTCTATGATTTGAATCCCTCCTGTGAGTCCAGTTTCTGATTCCGATGCTTCACTTCAGGTTTACTGTATCCCTTGGACCTTCTTATTGACGATGAAGCACAGAAATTGCATCCGAATTTAATACAAAAGGCACAATGGCGACTTAAGTACAAGAGGACTGATACCCTCCCCTGTTGGTCCAGTTTTAGATTCCGAAGCTTCGCTTCAGGTTCACTGTATACCTTGCACCTTCCTATTAACGATGAGACACAGAAATTGCATCGGAATTTAAGACAAAAGGCACAATGCCGACTTAAGTACAAGAAGACTGACACTCTTACAAACTATGATTTGAACCTCTCCTGTGAGTCCAGTTTTAGATTCCGATGCATCACTTCAGGTTTACTGTATACCTTGCACCGTCTTATTGACGATGAGACACAGAAATTGCATCGGAATTTAAGCCAAAAGGCACAATGCCGACTTAAGGACAAGAGGACTGACACTCTCACTTTCTATGATTTGAACCTCTCCTGTGAGTCCAGTTTTAGATTCCGATGCTTCACTTCAGGTTTACTGTATTCCTTGGTCCTTCTTATTGACGATGAAACACAGAAATTGCATCGGAATTTAATATAAAAGGCACAATTCCGACTTAAGTAGAAGAGGAGTGACACTCTAACTTTCTATGATTTGAACCTCTCCTGTGAGTCCAGTTTTAGATTCCGATGCTTCACTTCAGGTTTACTGTATTTCTTGGACCTTCTTATTGACGATGAAACACAGAAATTGCATCCGAATTTAGTACAAATGGTACAATGCCGACTTAAGTACTAGAGGACTGACACTCTCACTTTCTACGATTTGAACCTCTCCTGTGAGTCCAGTTTTAGATTCCGATGCTTCACATCAGGTTTACTGTATATCTTGCACCTTCTTATTGACGATGAAACACAGAAATTGCATCCGAATTTAATACAAAAGGCACAATGCCGACTTATGTACAAGAGGACTGACATTCTAACTTTGTATGATTTGAACTTCTCCTGTGAGTCCAGTTTTAGATTCCGGTGCTTCACTTCAGGTTTACTGTATACCTTGCACCTTCTTATTGACGATGAGACACAGAAATTGCATCGGAATTTAATACAAAAGGCACACTGCCGACTTAAGTACAAGAGGACTGACACTCTCACTTTCTATGATTTGAACCTCTCCTGTGAGTCCAGTTTTAGATTCCGATGCTTCACTTCAGGATTACTGTATCACTTGGACCTTCTTATTGACGATGAAACACAGAGTTTGCATCCGAATATAATACAAAAGGCACAATGCCGTCTTAAGTACAAGGGGGCTGACTCTCTAAATTTCTATGATTTGAAACTCTCCTGTGAGCCCAGTTTTAGATTCCGACGCTTCACTTCAGATTTACTGTATCCCTTGGACCTTCTTATTGACGATGAAACACAGAAATTGCATCCGAATTTAATACAAAAGGCACAATGGCGACTTAAGTACAAGAGGACTGACCCCCTCCCCTGTGAGTCCAGTTTTAGTTTCCGAAGCTTCACTTCAGGTTCACTGTATACCTTGCACCTTCTTATTGACGATGAGACACAGAAATTGCATCGGAATTTAAGACAAAAGGCACAATGCCGACTTAAGTACAAGAGGACTGACATTCTCACATTCTATGATTTGGACCTCTCCTGTGAGTCCAGTGTTAGATTCCGAAGCTTCACTTCACGTTTCCTCTATACCTTGCACCTTCTTATTGACGATGAGACACAGATATTGCATCGGAATTCAAACCAAAATGCACAATGCCGACTTAAGGACAAGAGGACTGACACTCTCACTTTCTATGATTTGAACCTCTCCTGTGAGTCCAGTTTTAGATTCCGATGCTTCCCTTCAGGTTTACTGTATACCTTCAACCGTCTTATTGACGATGAAACACAGAGATTGCATCAGAATTAAATTCAAAAGGCACAATGCCGACTTAAGTACAAGAGGACTGACACAATCACCTCTCCTGTGAGTCCAGTTTTAGATTCCGATGCTTCACTTTAGGTTTACTGTATCCCTTGGACCTTCTAGTTGACGATGAAACACAGAAATTGAATCCGAAATATATACAAATGGCATAATGCCGACTTAATTACAAGATTACTGACACTCTCACTTTCTATGATTTGAACCTCTCCTGTGAGTCCAGTTTTAGATTCCGATGCTTCACGTCAGGTTTACTGTATTCCTTGGATCTTCTTATTGACGATGAAACACAGAAATTGCATCCGAGTTTAATACAAATGGCACAATGCCGACTTAAATACAAGAGGACTGACACTCTCTCATTATATGATTTGAACCTCTCCTGTGAGTCCAGTTTTGGATTCCGATGCTTCACTTCAGGTTTACTGTATACCTTGCACCTTCTTATTGACGATGAGACACAGAAATTGCATCGGAATTTAAGACAAAAGGTACAATGCCGACTTAAGTACAAGAGGACTGACACTCTCACTTTCTATGATTTGAACCTATCCTTTGAGTCCAGTTTTAGATTCCGATGCTTCACTTCCGGTTTACTGTATCCCTTGGACCTTCTTATTGACGATGAAACACAGAAATTGCATCCGAATTTAATACAACAGGCACAATACCGACTTAAGTACAAGAGGAGTGACACTCTCACTTTCTACGATTTGAACTTCTCCTGTGAGTCCAGTTTTAGATTCCGATGCTTCACTTCAGGTTTACTGTATCTCTTGGACCTTCTTAATGACGATGAAACACAGAAATTGCATCGGAATTTAATAGAAAAGGCACAATACCGACTTAAGTACAAGAGGACTGACACACTAACGCTCTAACTGGCTGTGCTTTGAACCTCTTCTGTGAGTCCAGTTTTGGATTCCGATGCTTCACTTCGGGTTTACCGTATCCCTTGGACCTTCTTATTGACGATGAAACACAGAAATAGCATCCGAATCTAATACAAATGGCACAATGCCGAATTAAGTACAAGAGGACTGACACTCTGACTTTTTATGATTTGGACCTCTCCTGTGAGTCCAATTTTAGATTCCGATGCTTCACTTCAGGTTTACTGTATACCTTGCACCTTCTTATTGACGATGAAACGGAGAAATTGCATCGGAATTAAATTCAAAACGCACAATGCCGACTTAAGTACAAGAGGACTGACACTCTAACTATCTATGATTTGAACCTCTCCTGTGAGTCCAGTTTTAGATTCCGATGCTTCACTTCGGGTTTACTGTATCCCTTGGACCTTCCTATTGACGATGAAACACAGAAATTGCATCCGAATTTAATACAAAAGGCACAATGGCGACTGAAGCACAAGAAGACTGACACTCTAACTTTCCATGATTTGAACCTCTCCTGTGAGTCCAGTTTGAGATTACGATGCTTCACTTCAGGTTTACTGTATACCTTGCACCTTCTTATTGACGATGAAACACAGAAATTGCATCCAAAATTAATACAAATGGCATAATACCGACTTAAGTACAAGAGGACTGACACGCTCACTTTCCATGATTTGAACCTCTCCTGTGAGTCCAGTTTTAGATTCCGATGCTTCACTTCAGGTTTACTGTATCCCTTGGACCTTCTTATTGACGATGAAACATAGAAATTGCATCCGAATTTAATACAAATGACATAATGCCGACTTCATTACAGGAGGACTGACACTCTCACTTTCTATGATTTGAACCTCTCCAGTGAGTCCAGTTTTAGATTCCGATGCTTCACTTCAGGCTTTCTGTATCCATTCCACCTTCTTATTGACGATGAAACACAGAAATTGCATCCGAATTTAATACAAATGGCACAATGCCGATTTAAGTACAAGAGGACTGACACTCTCACTTTCTATGATTTGAACCTCACCTGTGAGTCCAGTTTTAGTTTCCGAAGCTTCAGTTCAGGTTTACTCTATACCCTGCACCTTCTTATTGACGATGAAACACAGAAATTGCATCCGAATTTAATACAAATGGCATAATACCGACTTAAGTACAAGAGGACTGACACGCTCACTTTCTATGATTTGAACCTCTTCTGTGAGTCCAGTTTTGGATTCCGATGCTTCACTTCGGGTTTACCGTATCCCCTGGACCTTCTTATTGACGATGAAACACAGAAATTGCATCCGAATCTAATACAAATGGCACAATGCCGAATTAAGTACAAGAATACTGACACTCTCACTTTTTATGATTTGGACCTTTCCTGTGAGTCAAATTTTAGATTCCGATGCTTCACTTCAGGTTTACTGTATATCTTGCACCTTCTTATTGACGATGAAACAGAGAAATTGCATCGGAATTAAATTCAAAACGCACAATGCCGACTTAAGTACAAGAGGACTGACACTCTAACTATCTATGATCTGAACCTGTCCTGTGAGTCCAGTTTTAGATTCCGATGCTTCACTTCGGGTTTACTGTATCCCTTGGACCTTCTTATTGACGATGAAACACAGAAATAGCATCCGAATTTAATACAAAAGGCACAATGGCGACTGAAGCACAAGAAGACTGACACTCTAACTTTCCATGATTTGAACCTCTCCTGTGAGTCCAGTTTTAGATTCCGATGCTTCACTTCAGGTTTACTGTATACCTTGCACCTTCTTATTGACGATGAAACACAGAAATTGCATCCGAAGTTAATACAAATGGCATAATACCGACTTAAGTACAAGAGGACTGACACGCTCACTTTCTATGATTTGAACCTCTCCTGTGAGTCCAGTTTTAGATTCCGATGCTTCACTTCAGGTTTACTGTATCCCTTGGACCTTCTTATTGACGATGAAACATAGAAATTGCATTCGAATTTAATACAAATGGCACAATGCCGACTTAAATACAAGAGGGCTGACACTCTCACTTCCTATGATTTGAACCTCTCCAGTGAGTCCAGTTTTAGATTCCGATGCCTCACTTCAGGTTTACTGTATACCTTGCAGCTTCTTATTGACGATGAGACACAGAAATTGCAACGGAATTTAATACAAAAGGCACAATGCCGACTTAAGTACAAGAGGACTGACACTCTCACATTCTATGATTTGATCCTCACCTGTGAGTCAAGTCTTAGATTCCGATGCTTCACTTCAGGTTTACTGTATACCTTGCACCTTCCTATTGACGATGAAACACTGACATTGCATCGGAATTAAATTCAAAATGCACAATGCGGACTTAAGTACAAGAGGACTGAGACTCTGACTTTCTATGATTTGAACCTCTCCTGTGAGTTTAGCTTTAGATTCCGATGATTCCCTTCAGTTTTACTGTATCCCGTGGACCATCTTATTGACGATGACACACAGAAATTGCATCCGAATTTAATACAAAAGGCACAATACCCACTTAAGTACAACAGGAGTGAATCTCTAACTTTTTATGATTTGAACTTCTCCTGTGAGTCCAGCTTTACATTCCGATGCTTCACTTCAGGTTTACTGTATACCTTGCACCTTCTTATTGACGATGAAACACAGAAATTGCATCCGAATTTAATACAAATGGCATAATGCCGACTTAATTACAAGAGGACTGACACTCTCACTTTCTATGATTTGAACCTCTCCTGTGAGTCCAGTTTTTAATTCCGAAGCTTCACTTCAGGCTTTGTGTATCCATTGGACCTTCTTATTGACGATGAAACACAGAGATTGCATCCGAATTTAATACAAATGGCACAATTCCGACTTAAGAACTAGAGGACTGACACTCTCACATTCTATGATTTGATCCTCACCTGTGAGTCCAGTTTTAGATTCCGATGCTTCACTTCAGGTTTACTGTATACCTTGCACCTTCTTATTGACGATGAAACACTGAAATTGCATCGGAATTAAATTCAAAGGGCACAATGCGGACTTAAGTACAAGAGGACTGACACTCTGACTTTCTACGATTTGAACCTCTCCTGTGAGTTTAGTTTTAGATTCCGATGATTCCCTTCAGTTTTACTGTATCCCGTGGACCTTCTTATTGACGATGAAACACAGAAATTGCATCCGAATTTAATACAAATGGCACAATGCCGACTTAAGTACAAGAGGACTGACACTCTCACTTTCTATGATTTGAACCTCACCTGTGAGTCCAGTTTTAGATTCCGAAGCTTCAGTTCAGGTTTACTCTATACCTTGCACCTTCTTATTGACGATGAAACACAGAAATTGCATCCGAATTTAATACAAATGGCATAATGCCGACTTAAGTACAAGAGGACTGACACGCTCACTTTCTATGATTTGAACCTCTCCTGTGAGTCCAGTTTTAGATTCCGATGCTTCACTTCAGGTTTACTGTATCCCTTGGACCTTCTTATTGACGATGAAACATAGAAATTGCATCCGAATTTAATACAAATGGCACAATGCCGACTTGAGTACAAGAGGGCTGACACTCTCACTTTCTATGATTTGAACCTCTCCAGTGATTCCAGTTTTAGATTCCGATGCTTCACTTCTGGTTTACTGTATTCCTTGCAGCTTCTTATTGACGATGAGACACAGAAATTGCAACGGAATTTAATACAAACGGCACAATGCCGACTTAAGTACAAGAGGACTGACACTCTCACATTCTATGATTTGATCCTCACCTGTGAGTCCAGTTTTAGATTCCGATGCTTCACTTCAGGTTTACTGTATACCTTGCACCTTCTTATTGACGATGAAACACTGAAATTGCATCGGAATTAAATTCAAAGGGCACAATGCGGACTTAAGTACAAGAGGACTGACACTCTGACTTTCTATGATTTGAACCTCTCCTGTGAGTTTAGTTTTAGATTCCGATGATTCAATTCAGTTTTACTGTATCCCGTGGACCTTCTTATTGACGATGAAACACAGAAATTGCATCCGAATTTAATACAAAAGGCACAATACCCACTTAAGTACAAGAGGAGTGAGTCTCTAACTTTCTATGATTTGAACTTCTCCTGTGAGTCCAGCTTTAGATTCCGATGCTTCACTTCAGGTTTACTGTATACCTTGCACCTTCTTATTGACGATGAGACACAGATATTGCATCGGAATTCAAACCAAAATGCACAATGCCGACTTAAGGACAAGAGGACTGACACTCTCACTTTCTATGATTTGAACCTCTCCTGTGAGTCCAGTTTTAGATTCCGATGCTTCCCTTCAGGTTTACTGTATACCTTCAACCGTCTTATTGACGATGAAACACAGAGATTGCATCAGAATTAAATTCGAAAGGCACAATGCCGACTTAAGTACAAGAGGACTGACACAATCACCTCTCCTGTGAGTCCAGTTTTAGATTCCGACAGTTTTAGATGCTGATGCTTCACTTCAGGTCTCTTGTATACCTTGCACCTTCTTATTGACGATGGAACACGGAAATTGCATCGGAATTAAATTCAAAGGGCACAATGCGGACTTAAGTACAAGAGGACTGACACTCTGACTTTCTATGATTTGAACCTCTCCTGTGAGTTTAGTTTTAGATTCCGATGATTCCCTTCAGTTTTACTGTATCCCGTGGACCTTCTTATTGACGATGAAACACAGAAATTGCATCCGAATTTAATACAAAAGGCACAATATCCACTTAAGTACAAGAGGAGTGAGTCTCTAACTTTCTATGATTTGAATTTTTCCCGTGAGTCCAGCTTTAGATTCCGATGCTTCACTTCAGGTTTACTGTATACCTTGCACCTTCTTATTGACGATGAAACACAGAAATTGCATCCGAGTTTAATACAAATGGCATAATGCCGACTTCATTACAAGAGGACTGACACTCTCACTTTCAATGATTTGAACCTCTCCTGTGAGTTTAGTTTTAGATTCCGATGATTCCCTTCAGTTTTACTGTATCCCGTGGACCTTCTTATTGACGATGAAACACAGAAATTGCATCCGAATTTAATACAAAAGGCACAATACCCACTTAAGTACAAGAGGAGTGAGTCTCTAACTTTCTATGATTTGAATTTTTCCCGTGAGTCCAGCTTTAGATTCCGATGCTTCACTTCAGGTTTACTGTATACCTTGCACCTTCTTATTGACGATGAAACACAGAAATTACATCCGAATTTAATACAAATGGCACAATGCCGACTTAAGTACAAGAGGACTGACACTCTCACATTCTATGATTTTATCCTCACAAGTGAGTCCAGTTTTAGATTCCGATGCTTCACTTCAGGTCTACTGTATACCTTGCACCTTCTTATTGACGATGGAACACGGAAATTGCATCGGAATTAAATTCAAAGGGCACAATGCGGACTTAAGTACAAGAAGACTGACACTCTGACTTTCTATGATTTGAACCTCTCCTGTGAGTTTAGTTTTAGATTCCGATGATCACCTTCAGTTTTACTGTATCCCGTGGACCTTCTTATTGACGTTGAAACACAGAAATTGCATCCGAATTTAATACACATGGCACAATGCCGACTTAAGTACAAGAGGACTGACACTCTCACCTTCTATGATTTGAACCTCTCCTGTGAGTCCAGTTTAAGATTCAGATGCTACACTTCTGGTTTACTGTATACCTTGCACCTTCTTATTGACGATGAGACACAGAAATTGCATCCGAATTTAATACAAAAGCACATTGCCGACTTAAGTAAAAGAGGACTGACACTCTCACTTTCTATGATTTGAATCCCTCTGGTGAGTCCAGTTTCAGATTACGATGCTTCACTTCAGGTTTACTGTATCCCTTGGACCTTCTTATTGACGATGAAACACAGAAATTGCATCCGAATTTAATACAAAAGGCACAATGGCGACTTAAGTACAAGAGGACTGATACCCTCCCCTGTGGTTCCAGTTTTTGATTCCGAAGCTTCGCTTCAGGTTCACTGTATACCTTGCACCTTCTTACTAACTATGAGACACAGAAATTGCATCGGAATTTAGGACAAAAGGCACAATGCCGACTTAAGTACAAGAGGACTGACACTCTCACAAACTATGATTTGAACCTCTCCTGTGAGTCCAGTTTTAGATTCCGATGCATCACTTCAGGTTTACTGTATACCTTGCACCGTCTTATTGACGATGAGACACAGAAATTGCATCGGAATTTAAGCCAAATGGCACAATGCCGACTTAAGGACAAGAGGACTGACACTCTCACTATCTATGATTTGAACCTCTCCTGTGAGTCCAGTTTTAGATTCCGAAGCTTCACTTCAGGTTTACTGTATACCTTGCACCTTCTTATTGACGATGAAACACAGAAATTGCATCGGAATTTAATAAAAAAGGCACAATACCGACTTAAGTTGAAGAGGAGTGACACTCTAACTTTCTATAATTTGAACCTCTCCTGTGAGTCCAGTTTTAGATTCCAATGCTTCACTTCAGGATTACTGTATCCCTTGGACCTTCTTATTGACGATGAAAAACAGAAATTGCATCCGAATTTAATACAAATGGTACAATGCCGACTTAAGTACTAGAGGACTGACACTCTCACATTCTACGATTTGAAACTCTCCTGTGAGTCCAGTTTTAGATTCCGATGCTTCACATCAGGATTACTGTATGTCTTGCACCTTCTTATTGACGATGAAACACAGAAATTGCATCCGAATTTAATACAAAAGGCACAATGCCGACTTATGTACAAGAGGACTGACATTCTAACTTTGTATGATTTGAACCTTTCCTGTGAGTCCAGTTTTAGATTCTGATGCTTCACTTCAGGTTTACTGTATACCTTGCACCTTCTTATTGACGATGAGACAGAGAAATTGCATCGGAATTTAATACAAAAGGCACAATGCCGACTTAAGTACAAGAGGACTGACACTCTCACATTCTATGATTTGAACCTCTCCTGTGAGTCCAGTGTTAGATTCCGATGCTGCAATTCACGTTTACTGTATACCTTGCACCTTCTTATTGACGATGAGACACAGATATTGCATCGGAATTCAAACCAAAATGCACAATGCCGACTTAAGGACAAGAGGACTGACACTCTAACTATCTATGATTTGAACCTCTCCTGTGAGTCCAGTTTTAGATTCCGATGCTTCACTTCAGGTTTACTGTATCCCTTGGACCTTCTTATTGACGATGAAACACAGAAATTGCATCCGAATTTAATACAAAAGTCACAATACCGACTTAGATACAAGAGGATTGACACTATAACTTTCTATGATTTGAACCTCTCCTGTGAGTCCAGTTTTAGATTCCGATGCTTCACTTCGGGTTTACTGTATCCCTTGGACCTTCTTATTGACGATGAAACACAGAAATTATATCCGAATTTAATACAAAAGGCACAATGGCGACTTAAGCACAAGTAGACTGACACACTAACTTTCCATGATTTGAACCTCTCCTGTGAGTCCAGTTTTAGATTCCGAAGCTTCACTTCAGGTTTACTGTATACCTTGCACCTTCTTATTGACGATGAAACACAGAAATTGCATCGGAATTTAATAAAAAAGGCACAATACCGACTTAAGTAGAAGAGGAGTGACACTCTAACTTTCTATAATTTGAACCTCTCCTGTGAGTCCAGTTTTAGATTCCAATGCTTCACTTCAGGTTTACTGTATCCCTTGGACCTTCTTATTGACGATGAAACACAGAAATTGCATCCGAATTTAATACAAATGGTACAATGCCGACTTAAGTACTAGAGGACTGACACTCTCACATTCTATGTTTTGAACCTCTCCTGTGAGTCCAGTTTTAGATTCCGATGCTTCACTTCAGGTTTACTGTATCCCTTGGACCTTCTTATTGACGATGAGACACAGAAATTGCTTCGGAATTTAAGACAAAAGGCACAATGCCGACTTAAGTACAAGAGGACTGACACTCTCTCATTCTATGATTTGAACCTCTCCTGTGAGTCCAGTTTTGGATTCCGATGCTTCACTTCAGGTTTACTGTATCCCTTGGACCTTCTTATTGACGATGAAACACAGAAATTGCATCCGAATTTGATACAACAAGCACAATACCGACTTTAGTACAAGAGGAGAGACACTCTCTCTTTCTACGATTTGAACTTCTCCTGTGAGTCCAGTTTTAGATTAAGATGCTTCACTTCAGGTTTACTGTATCGCTTGGACCTTCTTATTGACGATAAAACAAAGAAATTGCAACGGAATTTAATACAAAAGGCACAATACCGACTTAAGTACAAGAGGACTGACACACTAACGCTCTAACTCTCTATGTTTGATCCTCTTCTGTGAGTCCAGTTTTGGATTCCGATGCTTCACTTCAGGTTTACCGTATCCCTTGGACGTTCTTATTGACGATGAAACACAGAAATTGCATCCGAATCTAATACAAATGGCACAATGCCGAATTAAGTACAAGAGGACTGACACTCTCACTTTTTATGATTTGGACCTCTCCTGTGAGTCCAGTTTTAGATTCCGATGCTTCACTTCAGGTTTACTGTATACCTTGCACCTTCTTATTGATGATGAAAGAGAGAAATTGCATCGGAATTAAATTCAAAACGCACAATGCCGACTGAAGTACAAGAGGACTGACACTCTAACAATCTATGATTTGAACCTCTCCTGTGAGTCCAGTTTTAGATTCCGATGCTTCACTTCAGGTTTACTGTATCCCTTGGACCATCTTATTGACGATGAAACACAGAAATTGCATCCGAATTTAATACAAAAGTCGCAATACCGACTTAGATACAAGAGGATTGACACTATAACTTTCTATGATTTGAACCTCTCCTGTGAGTCCAGTTTTAGATTCCGATGCTTCACTTCAGGTTTACTGTATACCTTGCACCTTCTCATTGACGATGAAACACAGAATTTGCATCCGAAATTAATACAAATTGCATAATACCGACATAAGTACAGGAGGACTGACACGCTCACTTTCTATTATTTGAATCTCTCCTGTGAGTCCAGTTTCAGATTCCGATGCTTCACTTCAGGTTTACTGTATCACTTGGACCTTCTTATTGACGATGAAACACAGAAATTGCATCCGAATTTAATACAAAAGGCACAATGGCGACTTAAGTACAAGAGGACTGACCCCCACCCCTGTGAGTCCAGTTTTAGTTTCCGATGCTTCACTTCACGTTCACTGTATACGTTGCACCTTCTTATTGACGATGAGACACAGAAATTACATCGGAATTTAAGACAAAAGGCACAATGCCGACCTAAGTACAAGAGGACTGACACTCTCACATTCTATGATTTGAACCTCTCCTGTGAGTCCAGTGTTAGATTCCGATGCTTCACTTCACGTTTACTGTATACCTTGTACCTTCTTATTCACGATGAGACACAGATATTGCATCGGAATTCAAACCAAAACGCACAATGCCGACTTAAGGACAAGAGGACTGACACTCTCACTTTCTATGATTTGAACCTCTCCTGTGAGTCCAGTTTTAGATTCCGATGCTTCACTTCAGGTTTACTGTATCTCTTGGACCTTCTTATTGACGATGAAACACAGAAATTGCAACCGAATTTAATATAAATGGTACAATGCCGACTTGTGTACAAGAGGACTGACATTCTAATTTTGTATGATTTGAACCTCTCCTGTGAGTCCAGTTTTAGATTCCGATGCTTCACTTCAGGTTTACTGTATACCTTGCACCTTCTTATTGACGATGAAACACAGAAATTGCATCCGAATTTAATGCAAAAGGCACAATGGCGACCTAAGAACAAGAGGAATGACCCCCACCCCTGTGAGTCCAGTTTTAGTTTCCGATGCTTCACTTCACGTTCACTGTATACCTTGCACCTTCTTATTGACGATGAGACACAGAAATTACATCAGAATTTAAGACAAAAGGCACAATGCCGACTTAAGTACAAGAGGACTGACACTCTCACATTCTATGATTTGAACCTCTCCTGTGAGTCCAGTGTTAGATTCCGATGCTTCACTTCACGTTTACTGTATACCTTGGGCCTTCTTATTGACGATGAAACACAGAAATTGAATCCTAAGTATATACAAATGGCTTAATGCCGACTTAATTACAAGAGGACTGACACTCTCACTTTCTATGATTTGAACGTCTCCTGTGAGTCCAGTTTTAGATTCCGATGCTTCACGTCATGTTTACTGTATTCCTTGGACATTCATATTGACGATGAAACACAGAAATTGCATCCGAGTGTAATACAAATGGCACAATGCCGACTTAAGTACAGGAGGACTGACACTCTCTCATTCTATGATTTGAACCTCTCCTGTGAGTCCAGTTTTGGATTCCGATGCTTCACTTCAGGTTTACTGTATACCTTGCACCTTCTTATTGACGATGAGACACAGAAATTGCATCGGAATTTAAGACAAAAGGCACAATATCGACGTAAGTACAAGAGGAGTGACACTCTCACTTTGTACGATTTGAACTTCTCCTGTGAGTCCAGTTTTAGATTCCGATGTTTCACTTCAGGTTTACTGTATCGCTTGGACCTTCTTATTGACGATGAAACAAAGAAATTGCATCGGAATTTAATACAAACGGCTCAAAACCGACTTAAGTACAAGAGGACTGACACGCTAACTCTCTAACTCTCTATGTTTTGAACCTCTTCTGTGAGTCCAGTTTTGGATTCCGATGCTTCACTTCAGGTTTACCGTATCCCTTCGACCTTCTTATTGACGATGAAAGACAGAAATTGCATCCGAATTTAATACAAATGGCACAATGCCGACTTAAGTACAAGAGGACTGACACTCTAACTATCTATAATTTGAACCTCTCCTGTGAGTCCAGTTTTAGATTCCGATGCTTCACTTCAAGTTTACTGTATCCCTTGGACATTCTTATTGACGATGAAACACAGAAATTGCATCCGAATTTAATACAAAAGTCACAATACCGACTTAGATACAAGAGGAATGAAACTATAACTTTCTATGATTTGAACCTCTCCTGTGAGTCCAGTTTTAGATTCCGATGCTTCACTTCGGGTTTACTGTATCCCTTGGACCTTCTTATTGACGATGAAACACAGAAATTGCATCCGAATTTAATACAAACGGCATAATGCCGACTTCATTACAAGAGGACTGACACTCTCACTTTCTATGATTTGAACCTCTCCCGCGAGTCCAGTTCTAGATTCCGATGCTTCACTTCAGGTTTACTGTATCCCTTGCACCTTCTTATTGACGATGAAACACAGAAATTGCATCCGCATTTAATACAAAACGCACAATACCCACTTAAGTACAAGAGGAGTGAGTCTCTAACTTTCTATGATTTGAACTTCTCCTGTGAGTCCAGCTTTAGATTCCGAGCTTCACTTTAGGTTTACTGTATACCTTGGACCTTCTTATTGACGTTGAAACACAGAAATTGCATCGGAATTTAATACACATGGCACAATGCCGACTTAAGTACAAGAGGTCTGACACTCTCACCTTCTATGATTTGATCCTCTCCTGTGAGTCCAGTTTTAGATTCCGATGCTTCACTTCAGGTTTACTGTACCCCTTGGACCTTCTAATTGACGATGAAACACAGAAATTGCATCCGAATTTAATACAAACGGCATAATGCCGACTTCATTACAAGAGGACTGACACTCTCACTTTCTATGATTTGAACCTCTCCCGCGAGTCCAGTTCTAGATTCCGATGCTTCACTTCATGTTTACTGTATTCCTTGGACCTTCTTATTGACGTTGAAACACAGAAATTGCATCGGAATTTAATACACATGGCGCAATGCCGACGTAAGTACAAGAGGTCTGACACTCTCACCTTCTATGATTCGATCCTCTCCTGTGAGTCCAGTTTTAGATTCCGATGCTTCACTTCTGGTTTACTGTATACCTTGCACCTTCTTATTGAAGATGAGACACAGAAATTGCATCGGAATTTAATACAAAAGACACAATGCCGACTTAAGTAAAAGAGGTCTGACACTCTCACTTTCTATGATTTGAATCCCTCCTGTGAGTCCAGTTTCAGATTCCGATGCTTCCCTTCAGGTTTACTGTATCCCTTGGACCTTCTCATTGACGATGAAACACAGAAGTTGCATCCGAATTTAATACAAAAGGCACAATGGCGACTTAAGTACAAGAGGACTGATACCCTCCCCTGTGGGTCCAGTTTTAGATTCCGAAGCTTCGCTTCAGGTTCACTGTATACCTTGCACCTTCTTATTAACGATGAGACACAGTAATTGCATCGGAATTTAAGACAAAAGGCACAATGCCTACTTAAGTACAAGAGGACTGACACTCTCACAAACTATGATTTGAACCTCACCTGTGAGTCCAGTTTTAGATTCCGATGCATCACTTCAGGTTTACTGTATACCTTGCACCGTCTTATTGACGATGAGACACAGAAATTGCATCGGAATTTAAGCCAAAAGGCACAATGCCGACTTAAGGACAAGCGGACTGACACTCTCACTTTCTATGATTTGAACCTCTCCTGTGAGTCCAGTTTTAGATTCTGATGCTTCACTTCAGGTTTACTGTATTCCTTGGTCCTTCTTATTGACGATGAAACACAGAAATTGCATCGGATTTAAATTCAAAAGGCACAATGCCGACTTAAGTACAAGAGGACTGACACTCTCACATTCTATGATTTGAACCTCTCCTGTGAGTCCAGTTTTAGATACCGAAGCTTCACTTCAGGTTTACTGTATCCCTTGGACCTTCTTATTGACGATGAAACACAGAAATTGCATCGGAATTTAATACAAAAGGCGCAATACCGACTTAAGTAGAAGAGGAGTGACACTCTAACTTTCTATGATTTGAACCTCTCCTCTGAGTCCAGTTTTAGATTCCGATGCTTCACTTCAGGTTTACTGTATACCTTGCAACTTCTTATTGACGATGAGACACAGAAATTGCATCGGAACTTAATACAAAAGGCACAATGCCGACTTAAGTACATGAGGACTGACACACTCACTTTCAATGATTTGAACCTCTCCTGTGAGTCTACTTTTTGTCTCCGATGCTTCACTTCAGGATTACTGTATCACTTGGACCTTCTTATTGACGATGAAACACAGAGTTTGCATCCGAATGTAATACAAAAGGCACAATGCCGTCTTAAGTACAAGAGGGCTGGCACTCTAACTTTCTATGATTTGAAACTCTCCTGTGAGTCCAGTTTTAGATTCCGATGCTTCACTTCAGGTTTACTGTATCCCTTGGACCTTCTTATTGACGATGAAACACAGATATTGCATCCGAATTTAATACAAAAGGCACATTGGCGACTTAAGTACAAGAGGACTGACTCCCTCCGCTGTGAGTCCAGTTTTAGTTTCCGAAGTTTCACTTCAGGTTCACTGTATACCTTGCACCTTCTTATTGACGATGAAACACAGAGATTGCATCAGAATTAAATTCAAAAGGCACAATGGCGACTTAAGCACAAGAAGACTGACACACTAACTTTCCATGATTTGAACCTCACCTGTGAGTCCAGTTTTAGATTCCGAAGCTTCACTTCAAGTTTACTGTATACCTTGCACCTTCTTATTGACGATGAAAGACAGAAATTGCATCGGAAATAAATACAAAGCGAACAATGCCGACTTAAGTACAAGAGGACTGACACTCTTACTTTCTATGATTTGAACTTCTCCTGTGAGTCCAGTTTTAGATTTCGATGCTTCACTTCAGGTTTACTGTATACCTTGCACCTTCTTATTGACGATGAGACACTGAAATTGCATCGGAATTTAATACAAAAGGCACAATGCCGACTTAAGTAATAGAGAACTGACACTCTAACATCTATGATTTGAACCTCACCTGTGAGTCCAGTTTTAGATTCCGAAGCTTCACTTGAAGTTTACTGTATACCTTGCACCTTCTTATTGACGATGAAACACAGAAATTGCATCCGAATTTAATACAAACGGCATAATGCCGACTTCATTACAAGAGGACTGACACTCTCACTTTCTATGATTTGAACCTCTCCCGTGAGTACAGTTCTAGATTCCGATGCTTCACTTCAGGTTTACTGCATTCCTTGGAGCTTCTTATTGACGTTGAAACACAGAAATTGCATCCGAATTTAATACACATGGCAAAATGCCGACTTAAGTACAAGAGGACTGACACTCTCATTTTCAATGATTTAACCTCTCCTGTGAGTCCACTTTTAGATTCCGATGCCTCACTTCAGGTTTACTGTATACCTTGCACCTTCTTATTGACGATGAGACACAGAAATTGCATCGGATTTCAAGACAAAATGCACAATGCCGACTTAAGTACAAGAGGACTGACACTCTCACTTTCTATGATTTGAACCTCTCCTGTGAGTCCAGCTTTAGATTCCGATGCTTCACTTCAAGTTTACTGTATACCTTGCACCTTCTTATTGACGATGAAACACAGAAATTGCATCGGAAATAAATGCAAAGCGAACAATGCCGACTTAAGTACAAGAGGACTGACACTCTTACTTTCTATGATTTGAACTTCTCCTGTGAGTCCAGTTTTAGATTTCGATGCTTCACTTCAGGTTTACTGTATCCCTTGGACCTTCTTATTGACGATGAAACACAGAAATTGCATCCGAATTTAATACAAAAGGCACAATACCGACTTAAGTACAAGCAGAGTGACGCTCTAACTTTCTATGATTTGAACCTCTCCTGTGGGTCCAGTATTAGATTCTGATGCTTCACTTCAGATTTACTGTATCCCTTGGACCTTCTTATTGACGATCAAACACAGAAATTGCATCCGAATTTAATACAAATGGCACAATGCCGACGTAAGTACAAGAGGAGTGACACTCTCACTTTCTTTGATTTGAACCTCCACTGTGAGTCCAGTTTTAGATTCCGATGCTTCACTTCAGGTTTACTGTATACCTTGCACATTCTTATTGACGATAAGACACTGAAATTGCATCGGAATTTAATACAAAAGGCACAATGCCGACTTAAGTAATAGAGGACTGACACTCTAACATCTATGATTTGAACCTCTCCTGTGAGTCCAGTTTTAGATTCCGATGCTTCACTTCAGGTTTACTGTATCCCTTGGACCTTCGTATTGACGATTAAACACAGAAATTTCATCCGAATTTAATACAAAAGGCACAATGCTGACTTACGTAAAAGAGGACTGAGACTCTAACATTCTAGATTTGGACCTCTCCTGTGAGTCCAGTTTTAGATTCTGATGCTTCCCTTAAGGTTTACTGTATGCCTTGGACCTTCTTATTGACGATAAAACACAGAAATTGCATCGGAATTAAATTCAAAAGGCACCGTGCCGACTTAAGTACAAGAGGACTGACACTCTTACTTTCTATGATTTGAACCTCCCCTGTGAGTTTAGTTCTAGATTCCGATGCTTCACTTCAGGTTTACTGTATTCCTTGGACCTTCTTATTGACGATGAAACACAGAAATTGCATCCGAATTTAATACAAATGGCATAATGACGACTTAAGTACAAGAGGACTGACACTCTCACTATCTATGATTTGGACCTCTCCTGTGAGTCCAGTTTTAGATTCCGATGCTTCACTTCAGGTTTTCTGAATCCCTTGGACCATCTTATTGACGATGAAACACAGAAATTGCATCCGAATTTAATACAAATGGCACAATGCCGACTTAAGTAAAAGAGGACTGAGACTCTAACATTCTATGATTTGAACCTCTCCTGTGAGTCCAGTTTTAGATTCCGATGCTTCACTTCAGGTTTCCTGTATACCTTGCACCTTCTTATTGACGATGAGACCCTGAAATTGCATCGGAATTTAACACAAAAGGCACAATGCCGACTTAAGTAAAAGAGGACTGACACTCTAACTTTCTGTGATTTGAACCTCTCCTGTGAGTCCAGTTTTAGATTCCGATGTTTCACTTCAGGTTTACTGTATCCCTTGGACCCTCTTATTGACGATTAAACACAGAAAATTCATCCGAATTTAATACAAAAGGCACAATGCCGACTTAAGTAAAAGAGGACTGAGACTCTAACGTTCTATGATTTGAACCTCTCCTGTGAGTCCAGTTTTAGATTCCGATGCATCCCTTAAGGTTTACTGTATCCCTTGGACCTTCTTATTGACGATGAAATACTGAAATTGCATCGGAATTAAATTCAAAAGGCACAATGCTGACTTAAGTACAAGGGGACTGACACTGTCACTTTCTATGATTTGAACCTCTCCTGTGAGTCCAGTTCTAGATTCCGATGCTTCACTTTAGGTTCACTGTATTCCTTGGACCATCTTATTCACGACGAAACACAGAAATTGCATCCGAATTTAATGCGCATGGCACAATGCCGACTTAAGTACAAGAGGACTGACACTCTCACTTTCTATGATTTAACCTCTCCTGTGAGTCCAGTTTTAGATTCCGATGCCTCACTTCAGGTTTACTGTATACCTTGCACCTTCTTATTGACGATGTGACACAGAAATTGCATCGGAATTCAAGACAAAAGGCACAATGCCGACTTAAGTACAAGAGGACTCACACTCTCACTTTCTATGATTTGAACCTCTCCTGTGAGTCCTGTTTTAGATTCCGATGCTTCACTTCAGGTTTGCTTTATACTTTGCACCTTCTTATTGACGATGAGACACTGAAATTGCATCGGAATTTAATACAAAACGCACAATGCCGACTTAAGTAAAAGAGGACTGACACTCTAACATCTATGATTTCAACGTCTCCTTTGAGTCCAGTTTTAGATTCCGATGGTTCACTTCAGGTTTACTGTATCCCTTGGACCTTCTTATTGACGATATACACAGATATCTCATCCGAATTTAATACAAAAGGCACAATGCTGACTTAAGTAAAAGAGGACTGAGACTCTAACATTCTATGACTTGAACCTCTCCTGTGAGTCCAGTTTTAGATTCCGATGCATCCCTTGAGGTTTACTGTATCCCTTGGACCTTCTTATTGACGATGAAACACAGAAATTGCATCGGAATTAAATTCAAAAGGCACAGTTCCGACTTAAGTACAAGAAGAGTGACACTCTAACTTTCTATGATTTGAACCTCTCCTGTGAGTCCAGTTTTAGATACCGATGCTTCACTTCAAATTTACTGTATCCCTTGGACCTTCTTATTGACGATGAAACACAGAAATTGCATCCGAATTTAGTACAAAAGGCACAGTTCCGACTTAAGTACAAGAAGAGTGACACTCTAACTTTCTATGATTTGAACCTCTCCTGTGAGTCCAGTTTTAGATACCGATGCTTCACTTCAAATTTACTGTATCCCTTGGACCTTCTTATTGACGATGAAACACAGAAATTGCATCCGAATTTAATACACATGGCACAATGCCGACTTAAGTACAAGAGGACTGACACTCTCACTTTCTATGATTTACACTCTCCTGTGAATCCAGTTTTAGATTCTGATGCCTCACTTCAGGTTTACTGTATACCTTGCACCTTCTTATTGACGATGAGACACAGAAATTGCATCGGAATTCAAGACAAAAGGCACAATGCCGACTTAAGTACAAGAGGACTGACACTCTCACTTTCTATGATTTGAACCTCTCCTGTGAGTCCAGTTATAGATTCCGACGGTTCACTTCATGTTTACTGTCTCCCTTGCACCTTCTTATTGACAATGAAACACAGAAATTGCATCGGAATTAAATTCAAAACGAACAATGCCGACTTAAGTACAAGAGGACTGACACTCTTACTTTCTATGATTTGAACCTCTCCTGTGGGTCCAGTTTTAGATTCCGATGCTTCACTTATGGTTTACTGTATACCTTGCACCTTCTTATTGACGATGAAACACAGAAATTGCTTCGGAATTTAATTCAAAACGCACAATGCCGACTTAAGTACAAGAGGACTGTCACTCTAATTTTCTATGATTTGAAGCTCTCCTGTGAGTCCAGTTTTAGATTCCGATGCTTCAATTCAGCTTTACTGTATCCCTTGGACATTCTTATTGACGATGAAACACAGAAATTGCATCCGAATTTAATACAAAAGGCACAATACCGACTTAAGTACCATAGGAGTGACACTCTACCTTTCTATGATTTGAACCTCTCCCGTGAGTCCAGTTTTAGATTCCGATCCTTCACTTCAGGTTTACTATATAGTTGGACCTTCTTATTGAAGATGAAACACAGAAATTGCATCCCAATTTAATACAAATGGCACGATGTCGACTTAAGTACAAGAGGACTGACACTCTCACTTTCTATGATTTGAACCACTCCTGTGAGTCCAGTTTTAGATTCCGATGCTTCACTTCAGGTTTACTGTATACCTTGCACCTCCTTATAGACGATGAAACACAGGAATTGCATCCGAATAAAATACAAAACGCACAATGCCGAATTAAGTACAAGAGGACTGACGTTCTAAATTTCTATGATTTGAACCTCTCCTGTGAGTCCAGTTTCAGATTACGATGCTTCACTTCAGGTTTACTGTCTCCCTTCGACCTTCTTATTGACGATGAAACAAAGAAATTACATCCGAATTCAATACAAAAGTAGCAATACCGACGTAAGTACAAGAGGAGTGAGTCTCTAACTTTCTATGATTTGAACTTCTCCTGTCAGTCCAGTTTAGGATTCCGATGCTTCACTTTAGGTTTACAGTCTCCCTTGGACCTTCTTATTGACGATTAAACACAGAAAATTCATCCGACTTTAATACAAAAGGCACAATGCCGACTTAAGTAAAAGAGGACTAACACTCTAACATTCTATGATTTGAACCTCTCCTGTGAGTCCAGTCTTAGATTCCGATGCTTCACTTCAGGTATACTGTATCCCTTGGACCTTCTTATTGACGATTAAACACAGAAAATTCATCCGAATTTAATACAAAAGGCACAATGCCGACTTTAGTAAAAGAGGACTAACACTCTAACATTCTATGATTTGAACCTCTCCTGTGAGTCCAGTCTTAGATTCCGATGCTTCACTTCATGTTTACTGTATCCCTCGGAACTTCTTATTGACGATGAAACACGGAAATTGCATCCGATTTTAATACAAATGGCATAATGACGACTTAAGTACAAGAGGACTGACACTCTCACTATCTATGATTTGAACCTCTCCTGTGAGTCCAGTTTTAGATTCCGATGCTTCACTTCAGGTTTTCTGTATCCCTTGGACCTTCTTATTGACGATGAAACACAGAAATTGCATCCGAATTTAATACAAATGGCACAATGCCGACTTAAGTACAAGAGGACTGACACTCTCACTTTCTTTGATTTGAACCTCTCCTGTGAGTCCAGTTCTAGATTCCGATGCTTCACTTTAGGTTTACTGTATGCCTTGCACCTTCTTATTGACGATGAGACACAGAAATTGCATCGGAATTCAAGACAAAAGGCACAATGCCGACTTAAGTACAAGAGGACTGACACTCTCACTTTCTATGATTTGAACCTCTCCTGTGAGTCCAGTTTTAGATTACGATGCTTCACTTCAGGTTTACTGTATCCCTTGAACCTTCTTATTGGCGATGAAACACAGAAATTGCATCGGAATTAAATGCAAAACGAACAATGCCGACTTAAGTACAAGAGGACTGACACTCTTACTTTGTATGATTTGAACCTCTCCTGTGGGTCCAGTTTTAGATTCCGATGCTTCACTTCAGGATTACTGTATACCTTGGACCTTCTTATTGACGATGAAACACAGAATTTGCATCTGAATTTAATACAAATGGCACAATGCCGATTTAAGTACAAGAGGACTGACACTCTCACTTTCTTTGATTTGAACCTCCCCTGTGAGGCCTGTTTTAGATACCGATGCTTCACTTCAGGTTTGCTTTATACTTTGCACCTTCTTATTGACGATGAGGCACTGATATTGCATCGGAATTTAATACAAAACGCACAATGCCGACTTAAGTAAAAGAGGACTGACACTCTAACATCTATGATTTGAACCTCTCCTTTGAGTCCAGTTTTAGATTCCGATGCTTCACTTCAGGTTTACTGTATCCCTTGGACCTTCTTATTGACGATATATACAGAAATCTCATCCGAATTTAATACAAAAGGCACAATGCTGACTTAAGTAAAAGAGGACTGAGACTCTAACATTCTATGATTTGAACCTCTCCTGTGAGTCCAGTTTTAGATTCCGATGCATCCCTCAAGGTTTACTGTATCCCTTGGACCTTCTTATTGACGATGAAACACAGAAATTGCATCGGAATTAAATTCAAAAGGGACAGTGCCGACTTAAGTACAAGAAGAGTGACACTCTAACTTTCTATGATTTGAACCTCTCCTGTGAGTCCAGTTTTACATTCCGATGCTTCACTTCAAATTTACTGTATCCCTTGGACCTTCTTATTGACGATGAAACACAGAAATTGCATCCGAATTTAATACAAAAGGCACAATACCGACTTAAGTACAAGATTAGTGACACTCTAACTTTCTATGATTTGAACCCCTCCTGTGAGTCCAGTTTTGGATTCCGATTCTTCATTTCAGGTTGACTGTATCCCTTGGACCTTCTTATTGACGATGAAACACAGAAATTGCATTTGAATTTAATACCAATGGCACAATGCCGACTTAAGTACAAGAGGACTGACACTCTCACTTTCTATTATTTGAACCTCTCCTGTGAGTCCAGCTTTAGATTCCGATGCTTCACTTCAGGTTTACTGTATCCCTTGGACCTTCTAATTGACGATGAAACACAGAAATTGCATCGGAATTCAATACAATAGGCACAATGCCGACGTAAGTACAAGAGGACTGACACTCTCACTTTCTATGATTTGAACCTCTCCTGTGAGTCCAGTTTTAGATTCCGATGTTTCACTTCAGGTTTACTGGATACCTTGGACCTTCTTATTGACGATGAAACACAGAAATTGCATCGGAATTACATTCAAAAGGCACAATGCCGACTTAAGTACAAGAGGACTGACACTCTCACTTCTATGATTTGAACCTCTCCTGTGAGTCCAGTTTTAGATTCCGATGCTTCACTTCACGTTTACTGTATATCTTGCACCTTCTTATTGACGATGAAACACAGAAATTGCATCGGAATTAAATTCAAAAGGCACAATGCCGACTTAAGTACAAGAGGACTGACACTCTCACTTTTATTATTTAACCTCTCCTGTGAGTCCAGTTACAGATTATGATGCTTCAATTCAGGTTAACTGTCTCCCTTCGACCTTCTTATTGACGATGAAACAAAGAAATTGCATCCGAATTCAATACAAAAGCACAATACCGACGTAAGTACAAGAGGAGTGAGTCTCTAATTTTCTTTGATTTGAACTACACCTGTGAGTCCAGTTTTGAATTCCGATGCTTCACTTCAGGTTTACTGTATCCCTCGGAACTACTTATTGACGATGAAACACGGAAATTGCATCCGATTTTAATACAAATGGCATAATGCCGACTTAAGTACAAGAGGACTGACACTCTCACTATCTACGATTTGTACCTCTCCTGTAAGTCCAGTTTTAGATTCCGATGTTTCACTTCAGGTATACTGTATCCCTTGGACTTTCTTATTGACGATTAAACACAGAAATTTCATCCGAATTTAATACAAAAGGCACAATGCCGACTTAAGTAAAAGAGGACTGAGACTCTAACATTCAATGATTTGAACCTCTCCTGTGAGTCCAGTTTTAGATTGCGATGCATCCCTAAAGGTTTACTGTATCCCTTGGACCTTCTTATTGACGATGAAACACAGAAATTGTATCGGAAGTAAATTCAAAAGGCACAATGCCGACTTAAGTACAAGAGGACTGACACTCTCACTTTCTATGATTTGAACCTCTCCTGTGAGTCCAGTTCTAGATTCCGATGCTTCACTTCAGGTTTACTGTATTCCTTGGACCTTCTTACTGACGATGAAACACAGAAATTGCATCCGAATTTAATACACATGGCACAATGCCGACTTAAGTACAAGAGGACTGACACTCTCACTTTCTATGATTTAACCTCTCCTGAGAGTCCAGTTTTAGATTCCGATGCCTCACTTCAGGTTTACTGTATACCTTGCACCTACTTATTGACGATGAGACACAGAAATTGCATCGGAATTCAAGACAAAAGGCACAATGCCGACTTAAGTACAAGAGGACTGACACTCTCACTTTCTATGATTTGAACCTCTCCTGTGAGTCCAGTTTTAGATTCCGACGCTTCACTTCAGGTTTACTGTCTCCCTTGCACCTTCTTATTGACGATGAAACACAGAAATTGCATCGGAATTAATTTCAAAACGAACAATGCCGACTTAAGTACAGGAGGACTGACACTCTTACTTTCTATGATTTGAACCCCTCCTGTGGGTCCAGTTTTAGATTCCGATGCTTCACTTCAGGTTTACTGTATACCTTGCACCTTCTTATTGACGATGAAACACAGAAATTGCATCCGAATTTAATTCAAAACGCACAATGCCGACTTAAGTACAAGAGGACTGTCACTCTAATTTTCTATGATTTGAACCTCTCCTGTGAGTCCAGTTTTAGATTGCGATGCTTCAATTCAGGTTTACTGTATCCCTTGGACAATCTTATTGACGATGAAACACAGAAATTGCATCCGAATTTAATACAAAAGGCGCAATACCGACTTAAGTACAATAGGAGTGACACTCTACCTTTCTATGATTTGAACTTCTCCTGTGAGTCCAGTTTAGATTCCGATGCTTCACTTCAGGTTTACTATATACTTGGACCTTCTTATTGAAGATGAAACACAGAAATTGCATCCCAATTTAATACAAATGGCACGATGTCGACTTAAGTACAAAAGGACTGACACTCTCACTTTCTATGATTTGAACCTCTCCTGTGGGTCCAGTTTTAGATTCCGATGCTTCAATTCAGGTTTACTGTATACCTTGCACCTTCTTATTGACGATGAAACACAGAAATTGCATCGGAATTTAATTCAAAACGCACAATGCCGAATTAAGTACAAGAGGACTGACGTTCTAAATTTCTATGATTTGAACCTCTCCTGTGAGTCCAGTTTCAGATTCCGATGCTTCACTTCAAGTTTACTGTCTCCCTTCGACCTTCTTATTGACGATGAAACAAAGAAATTACATCCGAATTCAATACAAAAGACGCAATACCGACGTAGGTACAAGAGGAGTGAGTCTCTAACTTTCTATGATTTGAAATTCTCCTGTCAGTCCAGTTTAGGATTCCGATGCTTCACTTCAGGTTTACTGTATCCCTTAGACCTTCTTATTGACGATGAAACGAGGAAATTGCATCCGAATTTAATACAAATGGCACAATGCCGATTTAAGTAAAAGAGGACTGACACTCAAACTTTCTATGATTTGAACCTCTCCTGTGAGTCCAGTCTTAGATTCCGATGCTTCACTTCAGGTTTACAGTCCCCCTTGGACCTTCTTATTGACAATTAAAACAGAAAATTCATCCGAATTTAATACAAAAGGCACAATGCCGACTTATGTAAAAGAGGACTAACACTCTAACATTCTATGATTTGAACCTCTCCTGTGAGTCCAGTCTTAGATTCCGATGCTTCACTTCAGGTATCCTGTATCCCTTGGACCTTCTTATTGACGATTAAACACAGGAAATTCATCCGAATTTAATACAAAAGGCACAATGCCGATTTATGTAAAAGAGGACTAACACCCTAACATTCTATGATTTGAACCTCTCCTGTGAGTAAAGTCTTAGTTTCCGATGTTTCCCTTAAGGTTTACTGTATCCCTTGGACCTTCTTATGGACGAGAAACACAGAAATTGCATCGGAATTTATTACAAAAGGCACAATACCGACTTAAGTACATGAGGAGTAACACACCCACTTTCTATGATTTGAATCTCTCCTGTGAGTCCTGTTTCAGATTCTGATGCTTCACTTCAGGTTTACTGTATCCCTCGGACCTTCTTATTGACGATGAAACACAGAAATTGCAACCGAATTTAATACAAAAAGCACAATGCCGACTTAAGTAAAAGAGGACTAACACTCTAACATTCTATGATTTGAACCTCTCCTGTGAGTCCAGTCTTAGATTCCGATGCTTCCCTTAAGGTTTACTGTACCCCTTGGACCTTCTTATTGACAATGAAACACAGAAATTGCATCCGAATTTAATACAAAAGGCACAATACCGACTTAAGTGCAAGAGGAGTAACACTCTAACTTTCTATGATTTGAATCTCTCCTGTGAGTCCAGTTTTAGATTCTGATGCTTCACTTCAGGTTTACTGTATCCCTCGGACCTTCTTATTGACGTTGAAACACACAAATTGCAACCGAATTTAATACAAATGGCACAATGCCGTCTTAAGTACAAGAGGACTGACACTTTCACTTTCTATGATTTGAAACTCTCCTTTGAGTCCAGTTTTAGATTCCGATGCTTCACTTAAGGTTTACTGTATCCCTTGGACCTTCTTATTGACGATGAAACACAGAAATTGCATCGGAATTAAATTCAAAATGCACAGTGCCGACTTAAGTACAAGAGGACTGACACTCTAACTTTCTATGATTTGAACCTCTCCTGTGAGTCCAGTTTTAGATTCCGATGCTTCACTTCAGGTTTACTGTATCCCATGGACCTTTCGTATTGACGATGAAACACAGAAATTGCATCCGAATTTAATTCACATGGCACAATGCCGACTTAAGTACAAGAAGACTGACACTCTCACTTTCTATGATTTGAACCTCTCCTGTGAGCCCAGTTTTAGATTCCGATGCCTCACTTCAGGTTTACTGTCTCCCTTGCACCTTCTTATTGACAATGAAACACAGAAATTGCATCCGAATTTAATACAAAAGGCACAATACCGACTTAAGTACAAGATTAGTGACACTCTAACTTTCTATGATTTGAACCCCTCCTGTGAGTCCAGTTTTGGATTCCGATTCTTCATTTCAGGTTGACTGTATCCCTTGGACCTTCTTATTGACGATGAAACACAGAAATTGCATTTGAATTTAATACCAATGGCACAATGCCGACTTAAGTACAAGAGGACTGACACTCTCACTTTCTATGATTTGAACCTCTCCTGTGAGTCCAGCTTTAGATTCCGATGCTTCACTTCAGGTTTACTGTATCCCTTGGACCTTCTTATTGACGATGAAACACAGAAATTGCATCGGAATTCAATACAATAGGCACAATGCCGACGTAAGTACAAGAGGACTGACACTCTCACTTTCTATGATTTGAACCTCTCCTGTGAGTCCAGTTTTAGATTCCGATGTTTCACTTCAGGTTTACTTGATACCTTGGACCTTCTTATTGACGATGAAACACAGAAATTGCATCGGAATTAAATTCAAAAGGCACAATGCCGACTTAAGTACAAGAGGACTGACACTCTCACTTCTATGATTTGAACCTCTCCTGTGAGTCCAGTTTTAGATTCCGATGCTTCACTTCACGTTTACTGTATATCTTGCACCTTCTTATTGACGATGAAACACATAAATTGCATCGGAAATAAATTCAAAAGGCACAATGCCGACTTAAGTACAAGAGGACTGACACTCTCACTTTTATTATTTAACCTCTCCTGTGAGTCCAGTTACAGATTATGATGCTTCAATTCAGGTTAACTGTCTCCCTTCGACCTTCTTATTGACGATGAAACAAAGAAATTGCATCCGAATTCAATACAAAAGCACAATACCGACGTAAGTACAAGAGGAGTGAGTCTCTAATTTTCTATGATTTGAACTACATTTGTGAGTCCAGTTTTGAATTCCGATGCTTCACTTCAGGTTTACTGTATCCCTCGGAACTACTTATTGACGATGAAACACGGAAATTGCATCCGATTTTAATACAAATGGCATAATGCCGACTTAAGTACAAGAGGACTGACACTCTCACTATCTACGATTTGTACCTCTCCTGTAAGTCCAGTTTTAGATTCCGATGTTTCACTTCAGGTATACTGTATCCCTTGGACTTTCTTATTGACGATTAAACACAGAAATTTCATCCGAATTTAATACAAAAGGCACAATGCCGACTTAAGTAAAAGAGGACTGAGACTCTAACATACAATGATTTGAAGCTCTCCTGTGAGTCCAGTTTTAGATTGCGATGCATCCCTAAATGTTTACTGTATCCCTTGGACCTTCTTATTGACGATGAAACACAGAAATTGCATCGGAAGTAAATTCAAAAGGCACAATGCCGAATTAAGTACAAGAGGACTGACACTCTCACTTTCTATGATTTGAACCTCTCCTGTGAGTCCAGTTCTAGATTCCGATGCTTCACTTCAGGTTTACTGTATTCCTTGGACCTTCTTACTGACGATGAAACACAGAAATTGCATCCGAATTTAATACACATGGCACAATGCCGACTTAAGTACAAGAGGACTGACACTCTCACTTTCTATGATTTAACCTCTCCTGAGAGTCCAGTTTTAGATTCCGATGCCTCACTTCAGGTTTACTGTTTACCTTGCACCTTCTTATTGACGATGAGACACAGAAATTGCATCGGAATTCAAGACAAAAGGCACAATGCCGACTTAAGTACAAGAGGACTGACACTCTCACTTTCTATGATTTGAACCTCTCCTGTGAGTCCAGTTTTATATTCCGACGCTTCACTTCAGATTTACTGTCTCCCTTGCACCTTCTTATTGACGATGAAACACAGAAATTGCATCGGAATTAAATTCAAAACGAACAATGCCGACTTAAGTACAAGAGGACTGTCACTCTTACTTTCTATGATTTGAACCTCTCCTGTGGGTCCAGTTTTAGATTCCGATGCTTCACTTCAGGTTTACTGTATACCTTGCACCTTCTTATTGACGATGAAACACAGAAATTGCATCCGAATTTAATTCAAAACGCACAATGCCGACTTAAGTACAAGAGGACTGTCACTCTAATTTTCTATGATTTGAACCTCTCCTGTGAGTCCAGTTTTAGATTGCGATGCTTCAATTCAGGTTTACTGTATCCCTTGGACATTCTTATTGACGATGAAACACAGAAATTGCATCCGAATTTAATACAAAAGGCGCAATACCGACTTAAGTACAATAGGAGTGACACTCTACCTTTCTATGATTTGAACTTCTCCTGTGAGTCCAGTTTAGATTCCGATGCTTCACTTCAGGTTTATTATATACTTGGACCTTCTTATTGAAGATGAAACACAGAAATTGCATCCCAATTTAATACAAATGGCACGATGTCGACTTAAGTACAAAAGGACTGACACTTTCACTTTCTATGATTTGAACCTCTCCTGTGGGTCCAGTTTTAGATTCCGATGCTTCAATTCAGGTTTACTGTATACCTTGCACCTTCTTATTGACGATGAAACACAGAAATTGCATCGGAATTTAATTCAAAACGCACAATGCCGAATTAAGTACAAGAGGACTGACGTTCTAAATTTCTATGATTTGAACCTCTCCTGTGAGTCCAGTTTCAGATTCCGATGCTTCACTTCAGGTTTACTGTCTCCCTTCGACCTTCTTATTGACGATGAAACAAAGAAATTACATCCGAATTCAATTCAGAAGACGCAATACCGACGTAGGTACAAGAGGAGTGAGTCTCTAACTTTCTATGATTTGAAATTCTCCTGTCAGTCCAGTTTAGGATTCCGATGCTTCACTTCAGGTTTACTGTATCCCTTAGACCTTCTTATTGACGATGAAACGAGGAAATTGCATCCGAATTTAATACAAATGGCACAATACCGACTTAAGTAAAAGAGGACTGACACTCAAACTTTCTATGATTTGAACCTCTCCTGTGAGTCCAGTCTTAGATTCCGATGCTTCACTTCAGGTTTACAGTCCCCCTTGGACCTTCTAATTGACGATTAAACACAGAAAATTCATCCGAATTTAATACAAAAGGCACAATGCCGACTTAAGTAAAAGAGGACTAACACTCTAACATTCTATGATTTGAACCTCTCCTGTGAGTCCAGTCTTAGATTCCGATGCTTCACTTCAGGTATCCTGTATCCCTTGGACCTTCTTATTGACGATTAAACACAGGAAATTCATCCGAATTTAATACAAAAGGCACAATGCCGACTTAAGTAAAAGAGGACTAACACCCTAACATTCTATGATTTGAACCTCTCCTGTGAGTAAAGTCTTAGTTTCCGATGTTTCCCTTAAGGTTTACTGTATCCCTTGGACCTTCTTATGGACGAGAAACACAGAAATTGCATCCGAATTTATTACAAAAGGCACAATACCGACTTAAGTACATGAGGAGTAACACACTAACTTTCTATGATTTGAATCTCTCCTGTGAGTCCAGTTTCAGATTCTGATGCTTCACTTCAGGTTTACTGTATCCCTCGGACCTTCTTATTGACGATGAAACACAGAAATTGCAACCGAATTTAATACAAAAATCACAATGCCGACTTAAGTAAAAGAGGACTAACACTCTAACATTCTATGATTTGCACCTCTCCTGTGAGTCCAGTCTTAGATTCCGATGCTTCCCTTAAGGTTTACTGTACCCCTTGGACCTTCTTATTGACAATGAAACACAGAATTTGCATCCGAATTTAATACAAAAGGCACAATACCGACTTAAGTGCAAGAGGAGTAACACTCTAACTTTCTATGATTTGAATCTCTCCTGTGAGTCCAGTTTTAGATTCTGATGCTTCACTTCAGGTTTACTGTATCCCTCGGACCTTCTTATTGACGTTGAAACACAGAAACTGCAACCGAATTTAATACAAATGCCACAATGCCGTCTTAAGTACAAGAGGACTGACACTCTCACTTTCTATGATTTGAAACTCTCCTTTGAGTCCAGTTTTAGATTCCGATGCTTCACTTAAGGATTACTGTATCCCTTGGACCTTCTTATTGACGATGAAACACAGAAATTGCATCGTAATTAAATTCAAAATGCACAGTGCCGACTTAAGTACAAGAGGACTGACACTCTAACTTTCTATGATTTGAACCTCTCCTGTGAGTCCAGTTTTAGATTCCGATGCTTCACTTCAGGTTTACTGTATCCCATGGACCTTTCGTATTGACGATGAAACACAGAAATTGCATCCGAATTTAATTCACATGGCACAATGCCGACTTAAGTACAAGAAGACTGACCCTCACACTTTCTATGATTTAACCTCTCCTGTGAGTCCAGTTTTAGATTCCGATGCCTCACTTCAGGTTTACTGTATACCTTGCACCTTCTTATTGACGATGAGACACAGAAATTGCATCGGAATTCAAGACAAAAGGCACAATACCGACTCAAGTACAAGAGGACTGACACTCTCACTTTCTATGATTTGAACCTCTCCTGTGAGCCCAGTTTTAGATTCCGACGCTTCACTTCAGGTTTACTGTCTCCCTTGCACCTTCTTATTGACAATGAAACACAGAAATTGCATCCGAATTTAATACAAAAGGCACAATACCGACTTAAGTACAAGATTAGTGACACTCTAACTTTCTATGATTTGAACCCCTCGTGTGAGTCCAGTTTTGGATTCCGATTCTTCATTTCAGGTTGACTGTATCCCTTGGACCTTCTTATTGACGATGAAACACAGAAATTGCATTTGAATTTAATACCAATAGCACAATGCCGACTTAAGTACAAGAGGACTGACACTCTCACTTTCTATGATTTGAACCTCTCCTGTGAGTCCAGCTTTAGATTCCGATGCTTCACTTCAGGTTTACTGTATCCCTTGGACCTTCTTATTGACGATGAAACACAGAAATTGCATCGGAATTCAATACAATAGGCACAATGCCGACGTAAGTACAAGAGGACTGACACTCTCACTTTCTATGATTTGAACCTCTCCTGTGAGTCCAGTTTTAGATTCCGATGTTTCACTTCAGGTTTACTTGATACCTTGGACCTTCTTATTGACGATGAAACACAGAAATTGCATCGGAATTAAATTCAAAAGGCACAATGCCGACTTAAGTACAAGAGGACTGACACTCTCACTTCTATGATTTGAACCTCTCCTGTGAGTCCAGTTTTAGATTCCGATGCTTCACTTCACGTTTACTGTATATCTTGCACCTTCTTATTGACGATGAAACACAGAAATTGCATCGGAATTAAATTCAAAAGGCACAATGCCGACTTAAGTACAAGAGGACTGACACTCTCACATTTATTATTTAACCTCTCCTGTGAGACCAGTTACAGATTATGATGCTTCAATTCAGGTTAACTGTCTCCCTTCGACCTTCTTATTGACGATGAAACAAAGAAATTGCATCCGAATTCAATACAAAAGCACAATACCGACGTAAGTACAAGAGGAGTGAGTCTCTAATTTTCTATGATTTGAACTACACCTGTGAGTCCAGTTTTGAATTCCGATGCTTCACTTCAGGTTTACTGTATCCCTCGGAACTACTTATTGACGATGAAACACGGAAATTGCATCCGATTTTAATACAAATGGCATAATGCCGACTTAAGTACAAGAGGACTGACACTCTCACTATCTACGATTTGTACCTCTCCTGTAAGTCCAGTTTTAGATTCCGATGTTTCACTTCAGGTATACTGTATCCCTTGGACTTTCTTATTGACGATTAAACACAGAAATTTCATCCGAATTTAATACAAAAGGCACAATGCCGACTTAAGTAAAAGAGGACTGAGACTCTAACATTCAATGATTTGAACCTCTCCTGTGAGTCCAGTTTTAGATTGCGATGCATCCCTAAAGGTTTACTGTATCCCTTGGACCTTCTTATTGACGATGAAACACAGAAATTGCATCGGAAGTAAATTCAAAAGGCACAATGCCGACTTAAGTACAAGAGGACTGACACTCTCACTTTCTATGATTTGAACCTCTCCTGTGAGTCCAGTTCTAGATTCCGATGCTTCACTTCAGGTTTACTGTATTCCTTGGACCTTCTTACTGACGATGAAACACAGAAATTGCATCCGAATTTAATACACATGGCACAATGCCGACTTAAGTACAAGAGGACTGACACTCTCACTTTCTATGATTTAACCTCTCCTGAGAGTCCAGTTTTAGATTCCGATGCCTCACTTCAGGTTTACTGTATACCTTGCACCTTCTTATTGACGATGAGACACAGAAATTGCATCGGAATTCAAGACAAAAGGCACAATGCCGACTTAAGTACAAGAGGACTGACACTCTAATTTTCTATGATTTGAACCTCTCCTGTGAGTCCAGTTTTAGATTGCGATGCTTCAATTCAGGTTTACTGTATCCCTTGGACATTCTTATTGACGATGAAACACAGAAATTGCATCCGAATTTAATACAAAAGGCGCAATACCGACTTAAGTACAATAGGAGTGACACTCTACCTTTCTATGATTTGAACTTCTCCTGTGAGTCCAGTTTAGATTCCGATGCTTCACTTCAGGTTTACTATTTACTTGGACCTTCTTATTGAAGATGAAACACAGAAATTGCATCCCAATTTAATACAAATGGCACGATGTCGACTTAAGTACAAAAGGACTGACACTCTTACTTTCTATGATTTGAACCTCTCCTGTGGGTCCAGTTTTAGATTCCGATGCTTCAATTCAGGTTTACTGTATACCTTGCACCTTCTTATTGACGATGAAACACAGAAATTGCATCGGAATTTAATTCAAAACGCACAATGCCGAATTAAGTACAAGAGGACTGACGTTCTAAATTTCTATGATTTGAACCTCTCCTGTGAGTCCAGTTCAGATTCCGATGCTTCACTTCAGGTTTACTGTCTCCCTTCGACCTTCTTATTGACGATGAAACAAAGAAATTACATCCGAATTCAATACAGAAGACGCAATACCGACGTAGGTACAAGAGGAGTGAGTCTCTAACTTTCTATGATTTGAAATTCTCCTGTCAGTCCAGTTTAGGATTCCGATGCTTCACTTCAGGTTTACTGTATCCCTTAGACCTTCTTATTGACGATGAAACGAGGAAATTGCATCCGAATTTAATACAAATGGCACAATGCCGACTTAAGTAAAAGAGGACTGACACTCAAACTTTCTATGATTTGAACCTCTCCTGTGAGTCCAGTCTTAGATTCCGATGCTTCACTTCAGGTTTACAGTCCCCCTTAAACCTTCTTATTGACGATTAAACACAGAAAATTCATCCGAATTTAATACAAAAGGCACAATGCCGACTTAAGTAAAAGAGGACTAACACTCTAACGTTCTATGATTTGAACCTCTCCTGTGAGTCCAGTCTTAGATTCCGATGCTTCACTTCAGGTATCCTGTATCCCTTGGACCTTCTTATTGACGATTAAACACAGGAAATTCATCCGAATTTAATACAAAAGGCACAATGCCGACTTAAGTAAAAGAGGACTAACACCCTAACATTCTATGATTTGAACCTCTCCTGTGAGTAAAGTCTTAGTTTCCGATGTTTCCCTTAAGGTTTACTGTATCCCTTGGACCTTCTTATGGACGAGAAACACAGAAATTGCATCCGAATTTATTACAAAAGGCACAATACCGACTTAAGTACATGAGGAGTAACACACTAACTTTCTATGATTTGAATCTCTCCTGTGAGTCCAGTTTCAGATTCTGATGCTTCACTTCAGGTTTACTGTATCCCTCGGACCTTCTTATTGACGATGAAACACAGAAATTGCAACCGAATTTAATACAAAAAGCACAATGCCGACTTAAGTAAAAGAGGACTAACACTCTAACATTCTATGATTTGAACCTCTCCTGTGAGTCCAGTCTTAGATTCCGATGCTTCCCTTAAGGTTTACTGTACCCCTTGGACCTTCTTATTGACAATGAAACACAGAAATTGCATCCGAATTTAATACAAAAGGCACAATACCGACTTAAGTGCAAGAGGAGTAACACTCTAACTTTCTATGATTTGAATCTCTCCTGTGAGTCCAGTTTTAGATTCTGATGCTTCACTTCAGGTTTACTGTATCCCTCGGACCTTCTTATTGACGTTGAAACACAGAAATTGCAACCGAATTTAATACAAATGCCACAATGCCGTCTTAAGTAC